>NW_022589736.1:404997-636654 GCF_004348235.1 Phoca vitulina
GGAGGGGGGGGTCCTGCCGTCGGGGAACGTCGAACGTCGGACCTCACTGCGCCGCCAGCTTGGAGCTTCGACTCGGCCGGGGTCCCCCAAGCCCACCGTGCGCCCACACGGTCCTGCTTGTGGGCGACCCTGGGGTCCTGGCCGCCCCCGCCGCGCCCACCCCGTTGCCCCCCAGTTGGCCCCCAGTTCCTCCACGCACCCCGTCGTCCGGGAAGGGCCAAGGCTGGCCCACAGCCAGGACTCCTGTGAGAACATGTTAACATGGCCTCCCTGAGTGCCCGTCGGGGGCCTGGCAGGATCGGGCTGCCGTGCAAGGCGATGGTCATTGACAGGAGCCAGGGAAATGGCCCGATTTTGACCACCCGGAGGGCTCTTCGCCTCGCCGTTTGCCTGCTGCTCCCAGCCGGCCGCACCCGACTGCACAGAGCCCACAGGCAGCTTTCCTTTTCCGTGGGCGGGGGTACAGGGCACCACAGTCACCAAGCTCCAGGACAACTGAACTGGGGTCCACAGGCCGCCCTCAGAGTCGTGATTGCCTAGAAGGTCTCCCAGAACTCGAAGCTGTTACGCTCGTGGTTGGGGCCCGCTGCAGTGGTACCGGAAGCCTCAGCCAACGCAAAAGGTAGTGAGGCCAGGGGAGACCGGGTGGAAGCTTCTGGCTTCCCCTTCACAGCGGAGTCAGACGGGCAGAGCTCGGTTCTCCCAGCAGTGACGGGTGACAACACTCGTGAGCTCTGCCAGCTGGGGACGCTCACCTGTGAGGTTTTATTACCGGCTTCCGGCGGGTAAGCACGGAGCCCCTGTGCGGAGGCTTAGTGCGCAGACTTCCGCGCCTCCGGAGGTCCCGAGGATGCGGTGCGGCCCTGTGCGCGGCCCGCAGTCGCGCTATTAGCATTAACTAAGTGCAGGGGCACAAGGCTTCAGTTAAGCAAGACATTCCGAAGGCTCGGAGGTGATTTCCTAAGAGCTGGCGGAGGGCCAGTTCTTTCTCTGGCCCGTGCAGCGCGGGAGTGTCGTAGGTCTGTTCGCTGCCCCCTTACTGTTATTACCGCACAACAACCAAGGACAAAGCACCGCTGGCGGGAAATCCATACGTGCACCAGGACGATCTATTTGAATAAAGTGAACTGTCTTCAAGGAAAACCAGAGATTACATGGAACATTACATGGAACAGGAGACAACCTGGAGGATCCTAGCTGCTATCCTCAGAAAGCTCCTCGAGGGTGTTTGTAAACACGAAACAAGAATTGCCCAGGAAAAGAGCAATCAGAGAACAAGAAAGGGTTGAAAATGCCCCTGAGAGAAATCGTTTGAGGCAAGGGCTGAATAGTAAAATGGATGTAGCTAAAGGATGAACTGGCAAATTTGAAGATAAAGTAGAGAAACGTGTTCAGAACTTAGAGCAAAAATTTACAAAGATTGCATGAGAGAAAATAGTGCTGACACGGGGGGACACACGAGGTCGGTTCCACACTGACAGTCCTCTAAGCTGGGTGACAGACATAAGTGTTTCCTGTTCTCCTCTAATCTGTGTATACTTAAATTTTTCCATAGCAATAAATGTTTTAAGTAAAATAAAATCAAGGGTTGAGAATAAAGGCGAGGCGGGGCCCTGGATGGCCCAGCAAGTCAGCAGACCACCAGCCAGGCCGTGCGTTCCCAGCAGTGTGAATTGGCCTAGCTTGGAAGGCTGCAGGTGAGCAGTCTCTCTGCTGCTCTGTATGTTCCTAACACGAGCTCAGCAGAAACAAGGGATGGAGTGAGCCCACACGGAGGAAGAGGAATGTGACATCCCTTCTGAGTCAAATGCTTTGCTGGGTGACCTCATCCACTTGGGCTGCTATGACAAAATACCATAAAGTGGTTGGGTGGCTTACAGATAACAAGCATTTCTTTCTCATGGTTCCTGGGCTGGAAGTCTGAAGTCAAGGTGTCTGGTGAGCCTGCTTCCTGGTTCACAGCTGCTACCTCCTCACTGTGCCCTCACACGGCAGAAGGGGTGAAGGAGCTCTCTGGGTCTCTGTTATGAGGGCACTGATCCCACTTGTGAGGGCTCCACCCTCCTGACCGCATCACCTCCCAAAGGCCCCACCTCTGAACACATCACCCTGGGCTTCAACATACAGATTTCAACATATGAACTTGTCAGGGGTGGGGGGCACACATACTCTGACCACAGCACAAGGCTGTGCATTATCTTGTTTCTTCATTTCAGGGAGAGAGAGAGGGAGAGAGAGAGAGAGATCAGGGGAAGGAGTAGAGGGAGAGAGGCTCTGTACTGAGCGCAGAGCCCAATGCAGAGCTCGATTCCATGACCTCAAGATCATGACCTGAACTGAAATCAAGACTGCTCAACCGACTGAGCCACCCAGGTGCCCTTTTTTTTTTTAAGATTTTATTTATTTATTTATTTATTTGAGCATGAGAGTAAGTGGGGGGAGGGGCTGAAGGAGAGGGAGAGAGAGAATCTCAAGCAAGTTCCATGCTCAGCATGAAGCCTGACCCGGGGCATGATCCTACAACCCTGAGATCATGACCTGAGCCAAAATCAAGAGTTGGACACAACTGACTGAGCCACCCAGGTGCCCCAGGGCTAGGAGTCTTAAGAATGAAATACAGGGATATTTTACATTGACACAAGTTACAAGCCACTGAAAAGATTATGCCCCCAACAACAGAGCTTTGAAATACATAAAGCAAAAAAAAAAAAAAAAGTTCTAAATAAATACACATTTTTCTCAGAAATCAAGAGATCTGGTAGATGGAAAAAGCAGTAACACCAGAGTATTCACTGAACATGATTTTGACATAAATCAAGTATTTGCGGCTGCTCAGAGATCCATCATGCCCCCCATGAGCCCTTTGGAGGGGGAGGTGCCTGTAGGCTAGGTTGACCAGGGCATCAGAAAGGATGGGTACTGGGGCGCCTGGGTGGCTCAGTCGTTAAGCGACTGCCTTCGGCTCAGGTCATGATCCCAGGGTCCTGGGATCGAGCCCTGCATCGGGCTCCCTGCTCGGCGGGAAGCCTGCTTCTCTCTCTCCGACTCCCCCTGCTTGTGTTCCTGCTCTCGCTGTCTCTGTCTCCGTCAAATAAATAAATAAAATGTTTAAAAAAAAAAAAAAGGATGGGTACTTCTTGAGAAATGGATAAAACTTAGGAATCAGGGAAAGTGTCCTGCATCCCTCCTCCCCCCAGTGCCCAGGCTGCTCAGCTCTGCTTTCTTGGCCACACAGCTCCATGGAGGTAAGGCCGGCGCAGGGCAGTGGCTGTCCAGGTGTTCCACCTCCTTGAATAATGGGTCCCTTCTCACTCTCCGGGCATCTTGGCCCCACCTTAGGCCCTTCAGAGCCCCAGGGTGAAAACAAACAGCTGAGGGAGCAGAGTGGAGTGTGTCCTAGGGTCGGCAGTCCCCGCGTGTGCCCCCCCCCCACCCGGTGCACCAGGCACTGTGACACAGAGCACAAAGTAGAAATATCTGGCTTTGTCACCTGTCGGGCCTCGGGCAAGTCCTTCAACCACGGGAGTCTCACTTCCTCTGCTGTAAGATGGGGACCCTAATAGCCAGGAGGCCGGGGCATGGTTGACACAGGGCCGGCACACAGTAAGTGTCCCAGATGTGGTGGGGGGGGTGGGTGCTATGATGCTGGGACCAGGGCAGGGGAGGGAAGGTCCTGAGGGTCTTGCCATAGAGGTGGAGAAGGCCAAGGACCCTGGGCCCAGGAGCAGTATGGGAGCCGAGTCTCAAGGACGAGGCGGGGAGGTGTCAGCCCCACCCTGGGGCAAGCCCGGCACTTGGGCTATATGGCAATCATCTTCTGCTCCTCAGTGTCTGAGGACTCTGCCCCCGGAAGTGGTGGCTGGAGCACACCATGGAGCTGGCCCTTACTGCCATCCTACTCTCCCTCCTCCCCGTGGCCCTCCAGGAGAGCACCCCCGCTCTCCCAGCCAACCTCTCCCTGCCCAATGCCTGTGCCATAAGGCTGGATTCAGGTAGGACAGATACTGGGGTGGGGGGGACAGGCACTGCAGGAGAGAGAGCCTGAGTGTTGGGGGCAGATCAAGAGGGGTGTGTAATGCCTTCCCTGCCCCTTATGCCCTGTGCCCGGGCAGGTCCTCTAAGGACCCCAGAGGTCGGGAGGGGGCTCTCCTTCGGACCCCCCAGACCTCCTCCGGCCGCCTCCACCGGCCAGGCGCAGATGACGCGGCGCGCACTGTGCGGCAGGCAGGAGCATCGGACCAGCGGCTCACAACTCCCCTCTTCCCACCGAGCCTGCAATAACCACCCAGGCCCCCAGCTCCCACTTCCCCCAACTCAGCTGCTGTGCAAACCGCCCCCCCCCCCCCAGGGCCACCAAGTCCTTTCCTCAAGCGGAGGGTCCTACATCACAAGGAATTCCACCTTGTAGAGCCCGAGGAGGGAGCAGGTGCCAACCCATGAGCGGCAGGGATTAGGAGGGTTGGTCTACGGGGCCGGGGAGCGAGACGGGACCACGCCTAGCCGGCCCATGGGCTCCCCCTGCAGTGTGTGGACGCCCACGCGTGTCAGGCCGCATCATGTCGGGGCAGGATGCCAAGCCGGGCCAGTGGCCGTGGCAGGTCAGCCTGAGGGAGGATGGACAGCACGTGTGTGGGGGTTCCCTGATCGCTGAGGACTGGGTGCTGACAGCAGCCCACTGCTTCCACCAGTGAGTATCTTCCAGGGGCACAGGTGGGAGCCGGGGGTAGCCAGGACCAGCCCTTCACCCCCCACCAACACCCTCCTTTCCCCATTTAAACCACAGCCTTTGGCGCATCTTGCATTAGATGGGGGAAATATGCTCCTGGGGCGTCACTTATCCACCAGTCACTTATCCATTCCCACTGGCTACCTCCCAAGAAGTGATTCATTTCCCAGAGACCAAAGGCTCCCCTATGGGGATCTCTTGAGAAGCTGAGGCCTCCAGTCCACTGCTCAGCAGCTGGGCGGCAGTGACTGCCTCTCAAGCCTGTTTCACACTCACCAGACAGGGCGGTGGGGTCCGTGTAGGGGTGTCTTGAGGAATAAACGGGGTCCTTTTCGTTTCTGGCACGTGCTCCGCTTGCAAAGTTGTCTGTCTATAATGTTAGGACCCTCAAATCAAGATGGCCCCTGGCCCCCACCCATGAGACCCTGGGTCTCCTGACCCCTGGACTCTCCCACCTCCAGAAAGCAGCCCCTGTCTGCCTACGTCGTGCTGCTGGGCTCCCTCTCCTCCTACCCCCAGGCCGGGGAGCCCCAGGAGCTCCAAGCCGTGGCCCAGTTCATCACCCACCCAGAGTACTCGGCGGAGAGCAACAGAGGGGACATCGCCCTGGTGCAGCTGGCCTCCCCTGTCACCTTCAGTGACCTCATCCTTCCAGTCTGCCTCCCCAAACCTGGAGACCCCCTGGGTCAAGGCACCTGGTGCTGGGTCACCGGCTGGGGGAACGTCGACTTGAATCAACGTAAGGACACCCGTGGGGTGGGTAGGGGAGGGGGCAGGTGGGGACCAGGGCTGTTAGGGCCTCCCTAGGGCCCTCTCTCCTCCGGCACCTGCCACCACACTCATAAAGGGTGGACGTGGATCCTGCACACACTGGTGAGGGCACAGCAGAGGGGAGCCACAGAAATACTGCCACAACCACAAATGAGCAGCCTGCCACCCCAGACCCTCCCTCGGGTCCCCAGTCTGCCCTCCCAGCATGCAGTACCCCAAGGAGGAATGCCAGCCCCAGCTGAGGGCTCTGGAATGCTGGCCCAGCCTGGGGCCCAGACCCTTCTGACGCGCCAGGGCTGGCGGCCCTTATCTGGCTGGAGGATTTGCCACACGTCACCCCTGCCCTCGTGGCGCGGGAGCCAGGGCCCGACTGCCTGGCCTCCATGCGGGCTGGGTGACCCCCACCGGCCTCGCTGGGCTGTGGCTTCCCCCTGTGACAAGCAGAGACTCCAGTGCTAACCTCGTGCGGGGGATGAGGCATTGCAGGCGCGTCCCACAGGGCGGGGCAGGAGTAAGGTCTGGGAACACGGGGCGGCGGCCAGTTGTCACCATCAGCACGACCGCCTGGCATTGGGGGCCCGGGCCGCCACAACAAACAGGCACAGGCCTGGGGGCTTCAAACCGCAGAAATGTAGGCTCTCACAGTTGAGGACAGTACGGGTCTGAAGTCGAGGTGTTGGCCGGGCCGGGATCCTCCCTGCTCCTTTGAGCATCAGGTGGCACCTGGTGGCAGTCCCTCGGCTGGTGGCTGCAAGCCCCAGCCTGCCCCCATCTTCACACGGCCTCTCCCCTGTGTCTCTGTGTCCCCTGCCACCCCCCCACCCCCCACCCCCAGGCCTGGGAGGGCAGCCACGCCCTAGGGGAGCTCCACATCTCCGCGCATGCCCTGCCAGACGGAGGAAGGGGACAGCTCTTCCTCGGGTTTTGAATATTCAACACAGGCTCACCTTGCCCCCCACCCCCAACCCCCGGCTCCTGTGTCAGGGTTTCCTGACACCAACGCAGGCCCCAGATCCTCAGATCCTCGAGAAGCCGAGGAGTGGCATGCAGAAATGACAAGGAACGGCTTCTTGTCATCAGTCCCGCTGAGCGTGGGAGTGCAGGGACGGGTGGGCAGAGGGCCAGCAGGTGGCCGCTTGCCGTCTGAGCACCGCTCTGGTCCCCACCCCAGCACTGCCCCCACCCTTCACCCTGAAGGAGCTGCAGCTGCCCCTCATTGACGCCCAGACCTGTGACGCCTACTACCACGAGAACTCGGACATGCCCATTGAGCTGCCCATCATCCTTGAGGATATGCTCTGTGCCGGCTTCGAGAGTGGCCAGAAAGACGCCTGCGGGGTGAGCAAGCCATCCCAGTGGGGGGGAGGGAGCGGGATCTCCCCCTCCCCCGCCCCCCCCCCCCCCCCCCCGTGGAGGAGGGCAACGTTGCTTTAAATACCAGAGTCAATTCAAATAGAAAAGCATGTTCTCACACCCTGCCTCCCTTTAAATGTATCATATCAATATTATCAGAATGTGAAAAACTTCAAAAGTGCTTAAGCAAACTGTGACCATATCCCCATCCCTAAAGCTTTTCTTTGGGGGCCAGAAATGTTTTTTCTTTCCCAAAAAGAACCTCAGGGCCTCTGAGCAGATTGTCCTGAGGAGCTGGTCACTTCTGGGCTGAGTTGGTGTCGTCTTTCCTTGTCTGCTTTTATAAGCAAAAGATGCTTTATCTCACGCACCCTCTTAGTATTGTTTTATCACAGACTTTTTCATCCAAAACGAAGCAAACAGCATTATTAGCAACACAGAAATGCCCCCTGAGCCCTTACTCTGACACGCACGGTCGTATTTAGAGAACACAGCATTCCCCTGGCACTGCTTCTCCCATCTGCCAGAGATTTTGCCCCGAATTCCCAGACCTCTGTTGCCTTCCAGAAACATCCAACCCACCAATCCTCCATCCACTAGACCTAGCTAGCCGTGTTGAAGGGAGGTTGGTGGCTCTGGGGAGACCCCTGGGAACTTCCTTTCCCCTTGTGGGCCCTACGCTTCCAGACTCCTCCTTTCTCCCTAGGGTGACTCCGGGGGCCCCCTGGTCTGCAACCTTGATGGAGTCTGGACCCAGGCAGGCATCGTGAGCTGGGGGTCTGACTGCGGCCTCCCCAAAAGGCCGGGAGTCTACATCAACGTCAGCATGTACACCACGTGGATTGCCAGCACCATCCAGAGCTCAGACCTAGACATGGAAAACTCCTCTCCACACCTTGCTGGGCTCTTCGTCCCCACCGTGCTGTTGGTTCTGGGGCTGCTGGGGGACACGCTTGCATCCCTGGGGCTTGCCTAACCGGGCAGATAGCCCTGCAGACTCGGCCTCTGCAATGTAAACGGAGGCCTTTTTTCTGCTGTCTGCCAGCGTCTGGCAGGAGACCCCTCCCCAAACCCCCCTGCATGGCTGCCTTCCACCACCCTCCCCAGCCTCCACCCTCCGGGACCTTCTCTGGCCCCTCCCTCCCCCCATCTCCCCCACTTCAGACCCCACGGCCCTCAGCCCAGCCCCACCTTTCTCATGTCCCCCATAGGCCTTAAGCTGCCCTCACCTTCCGTCAGCCTGGGAACCCCTGGGGACAGAGCCTGGTTGTCCTGCTCCTCACCCACCATCCAAGTCTGAGTCCCAGGGTGCACGCACGTTCGGGGATTCCTCTGGGGCTTTGGGGGACTCTTGGAACTGGGGTTTCCAGGCCCCCGTGCGGTGCTGGTGCCTTTGCAGTCCTGTCTTATCTGAGAGGCAATAAATAGAAGCTGGCCGGTGGAAGGACATTCCTCCCTGTGCCTCCGGGCCCCAGAGAGGGTCCAGGACGACATCTCCCATTTGCCGGAGCTTTCCCCCCAGGGTACCCCTGGATGCTCACAGCAGCTCTGAGAGGCGCACGGTACTATTATTTCCAGTTTTTCAGATAGGGAAACTGAGGCCGAGGGCATCAAGCTCCAGGGCTTGCCGAGCACACTCGCTCTGGCAGCCCTGTCCCTAGGCTCAGTGGGTGGCAGAGCAACACATCTTGGGGTCAGGGCAGGGCTGGGGGCGAATCCATCCACCCCAGGCGTGAGCCTCGAAGGCTCAGAGTCAGGCTGAACTTGCTGTCCCCCTCGCTCCCTCTTTCCCAAGCCTGCCTCTCCAGGGGAGCCTGGGACCCAATGGAGATGTGTGAGCTGGCAGCGGCAGCGGGAGGACGGGGCACAGGGCTGGGACCTCGGGCAGGGGCGGGGCAGGCGGGTTGTTTACATCCGGGGCAGGAGATGGGAGGACAGGAAGGCAGGCTGAGCCCGTTCTGGTGGGAGCCTCAACCTCCGTCCTGGGACAGCGCCCACCCTGGCCCATGCCTGGTTCTCCCGCCCACAGGTGAGCCGAGTGGTCACACCCTTCAGTGCCCCCCCCTTACCCCCACCCCACCCCACCCCCCAGGCAGCATGCGGAGAACCCTTCACCCTCGGCAGCCCCCACCCACCCCTCCAGCGCTTTCTGCACAGCGTCCCCTGTCCCTGCTGCCGAGCCCATCGGAACCCCGCACCCCTCTCCGGAGCCCTCTCTGGATGCACAGGGCCTGCTTGTCCCTGTCAGGGCTGTCTCCCGATGGCCAGAGAGCCAGCCCTGGGCCTCTCCAGGACGAGGAGCAACTGTGCACGTAGGACGGGGGGCTGTGGCGAAGGACGGCCCGAGCCCCGAGCCCCGAGCCCCGAGCCCCGGGTGTTAGAGCAGGCCCCCTGCAGTGCCCGCCCGGGGGTGGCAGGGAGAGGAGCCTGAGCCAGATCATCTGGCACCCACAGCTACGGGCTGATCATCAGGGTCATGGCTGCCGTCACCACGGCCCCGAGGCCCCAGACACTGCCCGTATCCAACACGTGCCAGCCGGGCACACCAGGGAGGAGTGCGAGCCCCTCGTGCAGGTGCAACCACTGCTGCTGCTCGTCTTCTCCGGGTGCTTCCCCTACGGGCACCTCGGGGGGTGGCAGCGAGTGTGGCAGCATGCATGGGGGAGGGAGAGGAGGACGTGCTGTCCCCTCGCCTACCTGGAGGGGTCTCCGGGACCTCCCTGAGCCTTGCACACCCTGCCTCGCGATCCCCAAGGAGCACGGAGGGGACACCTGATGAAGCGCATGGTCAGGGCCACTCCTGGGCCACTGACGTCCCCCCGTTGCTCCTCCACGCCACTGCTCCCGGGCCAGGAGACCTGGAGGCCCTCTCGGGCGGCAACAACAGGGACCTGGAGAGCCAGAGCCCCTCCCGAGAGACGCTCCGCCAATCTGCATCCCTCCTTTTCTACCTGCTCTCCTTCTACCCCTCCCTTCCTTGGCTCTCCGTCAACCCTTCAGTTCCACATACACCGAGCCTGTCACACACGGGCCCTGGAGGCCAACAGCCAGAAGCACACGTGACCAAACGTCATTTTGCATATTGCTAACTTCTAGGAAGAAAATGCAGGGGGGGCAGTGAGACGGACAGTCGGGGGGCGGGAGGGGGGCGTGGAGCTCGCTGCAGATGGGAAGGGAGCAGAGAAAGCTTGGCTGAGGGGTGACGTTAACACCAAGATCTGAACGCCACCAAGAAGACTGCCATGTGACCATCCGGGAGAGGAGTCTGCAGGGACAGGCCACCCCAGGCTGGAGCAAGCTTGGAGTTCACTAGGAAAAGACAGCTGGGGAGGGGACAGGATTTGGGGGGAGGTGGTCAGAGGGGCTGTTGAGGGCTGGGGGGAGCCTGGACCTGCAGCTGGAGCGATCCTCTGGGCTCTCCGTGCAGCACCAGCAGGCCGTCGGGGGCACCCGACTTGGGCGATGTGCCACGCTGGGCCCCAGCCGCAGGGAGCTCACAGGAGACTGGCCAGTTACAAGTGCTGTGGTGCCAAGGGCCACAGAGGCGGAGCATGTTAGCGAAAATCTTGCTCCCTTGCCATGCCTCGAGACCCAGGCCCTACCCAGCCATGTCCTCCCACAGGGACCTGTTCTGTCCCTGAGTCCACCTGGCTGAGCCCATGCCCACCGCCCCTCACTCTGCAGGTGACTTGATGGGGGGCACACCAGTGTGCGAAGTCAACGGGGTGAGGTGACAGGCCAGCTTCAATCCCTGGAGAAGTTTCCGTGGTCACCCAGCACCCAGAGTCTCTCACTAGCGGCGCCCTTGATGTGCCTGGCCAAGGGCACCACAGGGAGCTCTCCTCCTGGTCCTCCAGGGAGGGTGCTGACTCTGCCTGCTCCCGTCTCCAGCGCCTGACCCCTTGGCCACTCGCCACCAGGCCCAGCTGAACTTGGGCTAGGCCCAAGACCAGGGCTCCCACAGAGTGGACACCTAGGGACACCCCTGCCTATCCAGACTGTCCCCCCCCCCCCGCCCCGCCGCCTGGAGGGGCCCCAGAAGCCAGTGCTGGCAAACTCATGACTTTGTGAATCCCACCACATCCCTGGTAGTGCTCAGGACACAGACAGGGGCACCAACAAGGCAGTCCTTCCAGAAGCCCCATTGAGAGCGTCACTGGTCACAGGGACTCTGGGATGGATAACCTCGTGGTGTCTCTCTCATTTAGGCCATTTGTCCCCCCAAGGACCCCAGGCAAGAAAGAAAGTTTGCAAAAGGCAGTTTCAACCTCCAAAATTTAAATCGGAGGAGGATAAGGAGGGCTGGGGCTTGCCACCAGGGTACAGCCTGGGTTGGCAGCGACTAGCCTGGCTGTGGGCTCAGGGAGGGACAAGACCCGAGACCACCATTTCCCCAAGAAAAGAAGAAAGGGATCTTCTTTTCTTGGCTCAGACCCATCCTGCCAGGCCCCCGACGGGCACTCAGGGAGGCCGTGTTAACGTGTTCTCAGGGGAGTCCCGGCTGTGGGCCGGCCTTGGCCCTTCCCGGACGACGGGGTGCGTGGAGGAACGGGGGGCAACTGGGGGGCAACGGGGCGGCGGCGGCCAGGACCCCAGGGTCGCCCACAAGCAGGACCGTGTGGGCGCACGGTGGGCTTGGGGGACCCCGGCCGAGTCGAAGCTCCAAGCTGGCGGCGCAGTGAGGTCCGACGTTCGACGTTCCCCGACGGCAGGACCCCCCCCTCCCCCCGCACCCGGAGAGGTCAGCCCGGGGCGAGGCGGGGGGGAGGGGGGAGGTGTGGGCCGGCGTGGCGGGCGCTCCCTCTCCCCCAGGGGGCGCCCCGGCCGGGCCCCCGAGCGGGCGGAAGCAGAGGGGGCGCCACGCGGCGGGAGACGAGGCCATGGGCGCGCGCGTCGGGGCGCTGCTGCTGCTGCAGCTGCTGGTGCGAGCGCAGCTCGGGAGGCAGGGTGAGCTCAGGCGGGGGCCGCGGGCCGGCGTCGGGCTGCTGGGGGGGGGGGCGGCTGGGGCGCGCGCAGACCGGGCGGAGCTCACCCTCCCGCCCGCCCCCCCAGAGTTTCAGGATCAGGACCAGCTGTTTGCAGGTAAGGCGCCCAGGACGCGCGCTTCCCCGCGCGGGGCCCCTGAGCCGCAGCGCAGAGGGCGCCTCATCTTCTCCTCTCCTCCGCCCAGGTTTCGAGAACTCGTCGTTGCTCACGTGTAACTGCCGGGCCCCTGGGGGGAGGGGCGGGCGCCCGCGGACCACGTGGGGAGGGTCCCGGGGTCCCCTGGTCCCCCTGCGGCGCGACCCCCGACGCGCGCCCTTCTCCGTCCCCGAAGGGGAGCCCCTTCCCTTCGCGCAGGAGGGCGGGGTCCTGCCGCTCAGCCGCGTGTCCGTCTGTCCGTCCCAGGGCCCTGTGGCCGCCACAAAATCGAGCCGCGCGTGGTGGGCGGAAAGGACTCAGAGCTGGGGCGCTGGCCGTGGCAGGTCAGCCTGCGCAGGGGTAAACGCCACCGCTGCGGAGCGAGCCTGCTGAACCGCCGCTGGGTGCTCACGGCCGCGCACTGCTTCCTAAAGTGAGTCTGGGGCCAGCGGTCCCCACACCAGGGGACGGGGCGGGGGGGGGGAGGGGGGCTGGGGGGTGTCCGGGTCCTGCGCGCGGTCCGGGTGCGGATGCAGCCCTCGTGTTTTCCTGAGCCCCAGGCCCAGCTGCAGCCACGTGAGGAAAACCTCGTTCGCCTTCTTCTAGAACGTTCTTCAGAACCTTCGCACGCACTTTTGTGTCGTGTTCTTTTCTGTCTTCTTTTCTCCCCAGATGGCAGCACCAGGCGTCCCCTTCCTCGTCCCACGTACCAGGGGGTGGAAGGAGGTGGGGAAGTGCTGGGCACAGAGCCTGGCCTGTGGCGAAGGTGGTGGTGGAGTTTTCCACCTGCTCTGGTCCTGTGCATCTGTTCATTGTTTTTTTAGGATGGCTGTGGGAGGTGACAGGCTGGCTGAGTGACTGGCCAGATCAGGCCCCAGGGGGAGGCACCTTGCTGCCCCACCCCCACATCCCCAGAGTCTAGGACTTTGGTCCATCTTCTCTGAGCGTTATCATTTCTACACTGGAGGCTTTGGTCCGTGAGAGGAACTGTAATGGTGTCCAGGATGAGCCCGAGTAGCACCCGCAGCAGTCCCACCTCAGGGAGTCGGCCCCAGGTGTGCTCAGGGGGCCCTCCCTTCTCTAAGGATCCCTCCCTGCTCTCTCCTCCCTTGCCAGGCACAGTGATCCCTCAAAATGGACGGTTCAAATCGGTGAGCTGTCTTCTAGGCCAAGTTCCTGGAAACTGTGGACCTTCTACCGTCGTTACAGGGTGAAGGATATTATTATATATCCCCAGTTCAGTGGGACTTCACTCAAGGACATCGCCCTGCTGAAGCTGTCCTCCTCTGTCACCTACAATAAGTACATCCAGCCCATCTGTGTTCTGACCTCCTCTTCCGAGTTCCAGAACCGGACCGACTGCTGGGTGACCAGCTGGGGGGACATCCAAGAAGATCAGGGTGAGGCTGGAGGCAGGGGGGTGGGGCGGGGGGGGACTCACGCTCCACCATCTGTTGCATCCGCACCTGGGTCTGTGCACAGCTGGGGCCGCTCAGCACTGTCTCCTCACCTGCTGTCCGCTCCTGCTCCCCCTGGAAGGGACAGACTTCTGTCCTCACAGCCGCTTCCCTCTCCCTTCCAGAGACTGTGAGCCAGGAGCCACAGTGAGAGGGAGCCCAGCTGGGCCCGGGCCTGCACCCCCCAGACTGCAGGGGTGTGGAAGTTTTGGGGTTAGACTTGTCAGAAAGGCCGCAGGTGTTTTGGGTTTTTTTAATTCAGATTTAACTCACAAAACATAAAATTCACCATTTTAAAGTGTATAATTCTGTGGCATTTAATTTAGCTCATTCACAGTGTATAACCATCAACTCTATCAAGTTCCAAAACATTGTCATTGCTTCCCAAGGAAATCCTGCCATCACTAAGCAGTCACTCCTCCTTACCCTCTCCTTCCAGCCTTTGGCAACCGCTAACAAGCTCCTTGTCTTTATGGATTTACGTATTCTGGGTATTTCCTGTAAATGGGTTCATACGGTATTTGACCTTTGGTGTTCGGCTTCTTTCACTTAGCGTAACATTTTCATGATTCATCTATGTTATAGTATGTGTCAGAATCTCGTTCCTTTTTATGGCCAAATAACATCTCATTGTATGGCTATACCACAATTTCTTTAGCCATTCTTACATTGGTGGACATTTGTGTTGTTTCTACCTTTTGGGTATTGTGAATAGAGCTGCTATAAGCATTAATGTATGAATTTTTGTTTGAACACCTCTTTTCAGTTCTTTTGTGTATATATTTAGGCACACAATTGCTGAATCACGTGGTAATTCCGTGTTTAACTTTTTGAGGAACCAAGAAACATGTTCCACAGCAGCCGCACCATTTACATTCCCCTCAACAACGAGTGAGGCTTATAATTTCTCCCCATTCTCCTCAACACTTGTTTTTTTTCCCTCCATCCTAGTGGATGTGAAGTGACATCTCGTTGGGGTTTTGATTTGCATTTTCCTAAAATGACTAGGGATATTGAGCATCTTTTCACGTGCTTGCTGGCTGTTTGTAGATCTTTCTTGGAGAAATGCCTATTCAAGGCCTTTACCCATTTTTAAATTGAGTTGTCTTTGTTGTTGAGTTGTTGAATTTATTTATTTATTTATTTTTAAAGATTTTATTTATTTATTTGACAGAGAGATAGCGAGAGCAAGAACACAAGCAGGAGGAGTGGGAGAGGGAGAAGCAGGCCTCCTGCCGAGCATGGAGCCCAATGTGGGGCTTGATCCTACGACCCTGGGATCATGACCTGAGCCAAAGGCAGACGCTCAATGACTGAGCCACCCAGGAACCCCCTAATTTTTTTTAATTATTAAATAAGATTTTATTTATTTGACAGAGAGAGCACAAGCAGCGGGAGCAGCAGAGGGAGAGGGAGAAGCAGGCTTCCTGCTGAGCAAGGAGCCCGACGTGGGGCTCAATTCCAGGACCCTGGGATCATGACCTGAGCTGAAGGCAGACGCTCAACTGACTGAGCCACCCAGGCGCCCTTGTTGTAGAGTTGTAATAGTTCTTTATATGTTCTGGATACTAAACCCTCATCAGGCATATGATTTGCAAATATTTTCTCCCATTCTGCAGATTTCTTTGCACTTTCTTGATAGTGTCTTTTGATGCAAAAAAAATTTTTTTTAATTTTGATGTTTAAATCATTTATTTTTTCTTTTGTTGCTTGTGCTTTTGATGTCATATCTAAGAACCTGTCACCAAATTCTAGGTCATGAAGATGTACTTCCATGTTTTCTTGAAGAGTTTTATAGTTTTAGCTCTTACATTTATGTCTCTCACCCATTTTGAGTTGATTTTTGTATATGGTGTGAGGTAGGGGTCCAGTTTCATTCTTTTGCATGTAGATATCCCAGTTGTCCCAGCACCATTTGTTAAAGAGACTCCTCTCGGGCACATGGGTGGCTCATTCAGGTAAGCGTCTGCCTTCAGCTTGGGTTGTGATCCCAGCTTCCTGGGATGGAGCCCCGCATCAGGATCCCTGCTCATCGGGGAGCCCGCTTCTCCCTCTCCTGCTCCCCACTTCGTTTGCTCTTTCTCTTTGTCAAATAAATTAATTAAAAAAAAAAAAAAGAGAGACTCCTTTCCCCCTTGCATTGTCTTGGCACCCTTATTGATTGACCATAGATGTACTTCTTTGTTCTGTATGTTCATCCTTATGCCAGCACCTCATTGTTTGATTCTTATAACTTTATAATATGTTTCGAAATCAGGAAGTGTAAATCGTCTAACTTTGTTCTACTTGTTCAATATTGTTTTGGTTATTTGGGGTCTCTTGGTATTCCATATGAATTTGAGGGTCAACTTGTCTATTTCTGCTAAAAAGAGCATTGGGATTTGAAGAGGGATTGCATTGAATTTGTAGATTGCTTTGGGGAGTAGTGCCATCTTCATTATGTCTCCAATCCATGAACATGGGATGTATTTCCATTTGTTTAGGTCTTTAATTTCTTCTCCTGGGGCTCCTGGGTGGCTCATTCAGCTAAGCGTCTGCCTTCAGCTTGGGTCATGATCCCAGGGTTCTGGGATGGAGCCCCATGTGGGGCTCCCTGCTGAGTGCGGAGCCTGCTTCTCCCTCTTCCCCTCCCCCCTGCTCGTGCTCTCTCTCGCTCTCTCTCTCTCTCAAATAAATAAAATCTTTAAAAAAAAAATTTTTTTTTTTTTTTTAGAGAGAGCGTGCAAGCTGAGGGCGGGGCAGAGGGAGAAGGAGAGAGAGAATCCCAAGCCGACTCCATGCGGAGTGCAAGGCCTGATGCAGGGCTAGATCTCGTGACCCTGAGATCATGACCCGAGCTGAAATCGAGTCAGATGCTCAACCCGGTGAGCCACCCAGGTGCCCCTAGGTCTTCAATTTCTTTCAGCAATGTTTTGTAGTCTTTTTGTGCGTGAGTCTTTCATCTCCTCAATTAAATTTATTCCTATTATTTTTGATGCTTTGTAAATGAAATTTCGTATTAAATTTCCTTTTAGAATTGTTCATTGGTAGTATAACAGACTCTTTTTTTTAAAGATTTTATTTATTTATTTGAGAGAGAGAATGAGAGAGAGAGCATTAGAGGGGTGAGGGTCAGAGGGAGAAGCAGACTCCCTGCTGAGCAGGGAGCCCGATGCGGGACTCGATCCCAGGACTCCAGGATCATGACCTGAGCCGAAGGCAGTCGCTTAACCAACTGAGCCACCCAGGCGCCCGGTAGTATAACAGACTCTTGTGTTTTGATCTTGGACCCTACAATTTTGCTGACTTCACTTATTAACTGTAGTCCTCTTTTGTGTATTCTTGATGATTTTCTGTATATAAGATCATATCATCCATGAATAGAGATAGTTTTACCTCTTCCTTCCCAATTTTGATGTGTTTTATTTCTTTTTCTTGGCTAACTGCCCTGACTAGAACTTTCAGTAAATTGTTAAATAGAAATGGCAAAAACTGGCATCACTGTCTTGTTCCTGATCTTAGGGGGAAAGCTTTCAGTCTTTCACCATTCAGTATGATGTTAGCTGTGAGTTTCTTACATATATTCTTTATCATGTTGAGGAAGTTTCTTCTATTCCTAGTTTATAGAGTGTTTTTATGATGAAGGATTTTTGGATTTTGCCAACTGCTTTGTGTGCATCTACTAAGTTGACCATGTTTTTTTTCCCCTTCATTTTATTAACATATACAGTACATTATATTCATTGATTTTCATATATGGAACCACCCTTTTATTCACGGGATAAATTTCACTTGGTCATGATGTACAGTTCTTTTAATATGCTGTTGGATTCAGTTTGCTAGCATTTTGTTGAGGATTTTTGCATATATATTCATAAAGGATATTGGTCTATTGTTTCTTTTTCTTGTGATGTCCTTGTCTGGGATTTGGTGTCACCGTAATGCTCGTCCCATGGAATGAGTTAGGAAGTGTTCCTTCCTCTTGTATTTTTTGGAAGAGTTCAGGAAGGATTGGTGTTAATTTCTTCCGATGTTTGGTAGAATTCACCATTGAAGGCATCTGGTCCAAGGTTTGTCTTTGTTGGGAGGTTCCTACTACACATTCAATCTCTTATTGCTCTGTTCAGACATTCTATTTCTTCCTGATTCAGTTTTGGTAGTTTATATGTTTCTGAGATTTTGTGCATCTCATCGCTGTGATCTAATTTGTTGGGGTACAACTGGTCATATTCCCCTACAGACATCATTATTTCTGTAAGGTCAGTAGTAATGGCCTCACTTTCGTCGTCAGTTATGTTGATCTTTCAAAGAACCAAGTTCTGATTTTGTTGATTTTCTCTGTTCTTCTATCCCCTAGCTCAATTCTGTCTGTTCCTCTCTTTATGATTTCCTTCTGTCTTCTACCATTGAGTTCAGTCTGCTCTGCTTTTTCTACTTTCTTAAGCCGTAAATCAGAGGATTGGTCTGAGATTTTTCTCCTGTGTTAATGTCGGCATTTCCAGTTGTAAGTTTCCTTCTGAGGGCTGCCCGTGCTGCATCCCATTAGTTTTGGTGTGTCTTATTTTCATCTGCATTCATTTCAAAGTGTTTTCTCATTTTCCTTGTGATTTTGTTTTCTTTTATCCATTGGTAAAGAATTTGTTTAATTTCCACACATCCATGAATTTTTGTTTGTCTTCTGTTACTGGCTTCTAGCCTCAGTCCCCTGTGGTTGGAGAAATGTTGTGTATGATTTCAATCTTTTCTAATTTATTGCAGCTTATTTTGTGGCCTGACATACCATCTGTCCTGGAGAGTGTCCCACGTGCACCTGAGAGGGATGTGTGTTCTGCCATCGTCTGGGCAGGTCGTTCTGTATATGTCTGTTAGGTCTCGTTACTTTATAGAGTTACTCAGGTCCCCTATTTTCTTGTTGATCTCCTCTCTGGTGGTTCTACTCATTATTCAAAGTGGGGTTTTGAGCCCCCAACTGTGGTTAGAACTGTTTCTCCCACTAGTTTTGTCAATTTTGCCTCATGTATTTTGGGGCTTGGTAGGTGTGTCAATGTTTGTAATTATTTTATCTTCTTATGATTTTGACATTGTTATCAGTATAGATTGTTCTTTTTTGATTCTCATAACAGGTTTTAACTGAAAGTCTGTTTTGTCTGACATTAAAATAGCAACCTCTGCTCTTCTCTGGTGGTTATTTGTGTGGAATCTCTTTTTCCCCAAACTTTTACTTTCAACTCTGTGTGCCTTTGGATCTAAAATGATTGTCTTGCACACAGTACGTAGTTGGATCTTGTGTTTGTAATCCATTCTGCTAACCTTTGCTTGTTTGCAGTGTTTAATCCATTTACATTAAAATTATTGACAAGTAAGGATTTACTTCTATCACTATTCTATTTGTTTTCTATATCTTGTCGTATCTGTTAATATCTATGCCTGTATCCTGCATCTTTTTTATTTCCTCCTTTTGTGTTTCATTGATTTTTATTAGTGTACTGTGTTGATTCCCTTCCCATTTCCTGTTCTGTATATTTTCTTAGTGGTTGCCCTGGGGATTACAATTAACAACTTAAATTTATTTCACTTTATTTTATTCAAGATTTTTTTTTTAATTTTTAAGTAGTCTCTACACCCAACGTGGGGCTTGAACTCATAACCCTGAGATCAAGAGTCGCACGCTCTACCAGCTGAGCCAGCCAGATGACCCTATAGCAATTTATTTTGAATTAATACCAACTTAGCTTCAATAGTATACAAAAATTCTGTTCCTGTACAGCTCTACTCCCCCCTTAAGCTCTTATTGTCAAGTTTACATATCGTGCAACCATTAACAGAAATATATAACTGTTGTTTTGTGCATGTGTCTTTAATTATAAAAGGAAAAAAAGAAGTGACAAACCAAAACTCTAAGAACACTGGTTCTCATGCTTACCCATGTGGTCTTTACCAGCACTGTCTCTCTCTCTCTATGAAAGGACACAGTGTCCTTTGATTGCAGCCTGAAGATCTCCTTTTTGCATTTCTTGTCAGGTGGGTCTACTTGGGATGCACCCTCTGGACATCTGTTTATCTGAGAATCTCTTAAACTCTCCCTCACTTTCTTTTCTTTTTTTTTTTTTTTTTAAAGATTTTATTTATTTATCTGAGAGAGACAATGAGATAGAGCATGAGAGGGGGGAGGGTCAGAGGGAGAAGCAGACTCCCTGCTGAGCAGGGAGCCCGACGCGGGACTCGATTCCAGGACTCCAGGATCATGACCTGAACCGAAGGCAGTCGCTTACCAACTGAGCCACCCAGGCGCCCCTCTCCCTCACTTTCTGAAGGATAGTTGTGCCCGATACAGAAGATACAGAATTGTCGGTTGACTCTTCTGTTCTTTCAGCAGTTGGAATATGTCATCCCTTTGCCTCCTGGCCTCCCTGTATCTGAAAAGCATTTGGCTGTTAATCTTGTTAAAGGTCTTTCACTTGATGTGAAGCTTCTCTCTTGCTGTTTACAAAATTCTCCCTTTTTTTTTTTTAGAGTTTGATGAAAATATATCTCAGTGTGGACCTCCTTGTGTTTATCCTACTTGGAGATTGTTCAGCTTCTTTGGGGTATAGATTCACATCTTTTAACAAATCCGGGGCATTTTCAACCTGAATCTTGCAGATGTAGTATGTTAATCCTAAACCATCTCAGTATGTTATCGCCCCACCCCCACCCCGTGCATGCTGTGGCTAAGCGACCACCCCACTGGCTCAGGCAGGGGCTGTCATCCCCATTCTATAGAGAGAGAAACCAAGGCTCAGCTCTCCATCCATTGGGTCCTTCAGTGATGTTGTTCATCACCCATAATGTGCAGGGTGCTGGGCTAGCGCAGAAGAGTCATCAAGAGCAATGTCCCAGGCACCTTGGGTGTCCCAGGGACCCCACCCCCTGTCCCAGATGGCAGAGGAGGGGCTAAGTCATTGTCTTTCTGTCACCCCAACCCCTGGCAGCTCTGCCGCCTCCTTACATTCTCCACGAAGTGCCGGTCTCCATCATAAACAACTCCTGGTGTGACTACCTGTTACACCAGCCCCGCTTCCTCAGTAACGACCTGAATGACATGATTTGTGCTGGCTCCGAGGATGGCAGCCGGGACGCCTGCAAAGTGAGTGCCCCTGCCCTAAAAGGGCCTTGCTGGAACCAGGCACCACCCCTCCCAACCTTGGACCTGGGAGCATCCCCCATGATGCCCATCAACCCACCCTCAGCATTTATTCATGAGAAAACAACAGACCTTAGTTATCTAGCCTGTGAGACAAGCATTGTTTTGCATTCATTGTACCTCCTTTGATCCTCACCTGGAAATTGGGGGGGGCAGTTAGAGACTATTGCCCCACTTTGCAGATGCAGAAACTGAGGCTTGTTCACTTCCGGGGTGGGGGGTGGGATTTGCACCCAATCTGCCCAGCTCCACAGCCCCCCCTGCTGTCCCCGCCTCTCCACTGGTCCCTCGGGCCCCGCCCCAGGCCTGGCTCACCCGCGCTGCTCCCCAGGGTGACTCAGGTGGACCCCTGGCCTGTGAAAAGAAAGGGCTGTGGATTCAGGTTGGAATCGTGAGCTGGGGATCAGGCTGCGGGAGGCCCAACCGGCCGGGTGTTTACACCAACGTCAGTAGGCACTTCAACTGGATCCGGATGCTGTTGGCCCGCAGCCCCGGCGTTCCCAGGCCAGCCCCCTGCCCGCCCCTGCTCCTCCTCCCTCTGCTCTGGCCTGCCTCCCTCCTGCAGCTGGCCTGAGCCCTGCAGAGCCCGGGAGAGTGGGGGGAGAGTGGGGCCGTCTGCTAAGCCAGCCCCGTCCCCCTGGGTTCCTTTGCTAATAAACACGTTTGCATGTTGGAGTCTGTGCCTTGCAGAGCCTTCTGTGGCCCCGGGGGGCTCCCTGGACACCCAGACACCCCAGCAGCACTCCCTAACTCCTAAATCTTGCTCCAGCGGTCCGCACTATTCAGGTTTGGGGGGCAAGCCACAGGACCCCCTCGGGTTAGTTGAGTCAGAAAGATAATTTATGGGAGGACATTAGTAGCCCCTGGGGAGACGAACAGGGGTGCCGGGAGGAAACGTCCTGAACCCCTCGGTGCTCGGGGCCCCCCCACCAGACACTCCTGGTCTGACCTCCGTCCCCGAGGCCGACCTGGGACCAGGACTGGGGTGTGGGAAGTTGATTTGGGAGGTGATACCAGGAAGCCCCAGTGAGGAGGTTCCCGCTGTGGGCAACTGAGGCACAGTCCCACTGGAGCCCGTGAGAAACCACAGCGGCGCCTCAGCACCCGCGAAGCAAACCTCCCTGCTCACCCGTGATCCTGGGAGGAAGGCTGGAACGGGGTTCTGCTTCCCCAAACGGGGGGAGTGGTCAGACGCTGGTGGGCTGCCACAAACAAGACCAAAGTCCTTCCCGCCAGGCAGGAGGCCCTGTCTGCTCCCTGTCTCACCAGCTCCCTCAGAGGCCACCGCTGCGTCAGGTGCGGGCGCCCCGTTTGTTTCCTTCCTGCCCTCCCCCACGCCACACGCAGCAGGGCCAGCGGCTTCCCGGTGCTCCTGGGCTCCTGGCCAGGCCGGGCACCCCACCCCTGCAGGGACCCTGCCACCTCCTGTCGCCCCTCACCCCTCGTGAGGCTCCCCCACACTTACATGGCGCCTGTGTGACCGGCTCTGGCCTTTGGGGTCCTTGCAGGTGCCGTTTCCTTGGTCTAGAATGTTCCCCCTTCTCCTGGTTGAGCCCCGCTCTCCTCCAGGCCTCATCTGAGACGTCACTCCCTCCACTCTGTCATCTGCTCATCACACCCATTAGGGTCCTTCAGGCCGGCTCTCCCTTTGTCACTAACTGGCCGTGGCCGTACCTTCCTGCATGGGCGGTCCCGGAGCCTGCGCTGGCCCAGCAATGACCATGCAGCCCTGTGCCCTTCACGGTGGAGACACCCCACAGCCCCACCCGGGATCAGTGACGGGCTCCGGGAGGTCTGGCCACCCCCTCCTGTGGCACAGGCCACACTGGACGTTTCCGGGCCCAGGGTGGAAGGGAGCCCCAGGGGACCATCGACACTCCGCCCCGGGGGGTCATCGTGGGGCAGCGCTGGGTCCCTGGTTCCTTCACCCTGTGGTGTCCCCCACCCTTGCTCTCCTGAGATAGGCCGGAGATGGTGAGCACTCTCAGCCATCCTGGGAAGGGAACTGGCAGCTTCAGGCGGGCCACTCGGGGCTCATCACCCCTCCACCCCGTCCCTGCCGCCTTCGGCGTTCACGCTCCCAGCTGTCTTCCCTGGAGGACACGACCCTGCCACAGAGAGTGGCCCTGTGCGCCTGGGCTCGCGTGCCCTGCACCAGCTGCTGCTGGGACCCGGTCACTGACCAGTGGGCCTGAGCTGGTGGCCAGTGGAATTGCTTGTCCCTCCAGAGCTGGATCAGGGCGTGCCACCATGCTGTGGACAGCTGGAGTCTCTCTGACTGCTGGGGAGGACGTGCATGGTGGGGACATGGCAGGCCTGTCTGGTGAGGAAGATGGAGGCTGGGTGGGGAGTCGCCAGACCGTGAGTGACCAACGTCCCATC
Source organism: Phoca vitulina (assembly GCF_004348235.1). Classification (NCBI taxonomy): domain Eukaryota; kingdom Metazoa; phylum Chordata; class Mammalia; order Carnivora; family Phocidae; genus Phoca; species Phoca vitulina. Next base: position 427,970 of record NW_022589736.1, read on the forward strand.
GCATGTTTTCCCAGCAGCCACGAGAGGGGCCTTCCCTTGTGATGAGTTCATGGAGACAGTTAAACCTGCAACTTTCATCTTCGAGGACATCTTTACTTTGGAGTCAAGATTTTTTTTCTTTTTTCCTTTCCTTTTTCTTTTCTTTTCCTTCCTTCCTTCCTTTCATAGGCTCCACGACCAGTGTGGACCCCATTGTGGGGCTTGAACTCACAACCCTGAGATCAAGACCTGAGCTGAGATCAAGAGTCGGACACTTAATCAACTGAGCCACCCAGGAGCCCCTGGAATCAAAACTTTTTTTTTTATTTTTTTAAAGATTTTATTTATTTATTCATGAGAGACAGAGAGAGAGAGAGACAGAGGCAGAGGGAGAAGCAGGCTCCCCGCGGAGCAGGGAGCCCGATGCGGGACTCGATCCCAGGACCCTGGGATCACGACCTGAGCCGAAGGCAGACGCTTAACCGACTGAGCCACCCAGGCGTCCCGAATCAAAACTTTTTAAGCATAGTTTTTATAGAGTAAATGTTAGCGTATTAGACTCGTGATTATTTTTCACTTATATTGTGGGTGGTGCCAACAATGTATTTTTCCTTCTCCTTTCTTTTTCTTATTCTCCAAAAAGTTGTAGAAGCCAGAGCAGATATTTTAGGTAGCCACTAAGATTTATTACTTCCCTTATGTAAACAAGAATAATTATGGAGAAAGTGAAGTATTTCTGACGGGTTCTGATTGTAATCACAGTCCAGAGCATCAACACTTGTCACCCCCAGGTGATGGCCATCTAGGCGATTACCATCGCTTTTAGCCTTTTCCAGATTTCCTTCGCTACCCCTTTCCTATTGTGCTGTAATCAGAAAACAAAACCAGTAAGTGTATTTAAAAACCAAACAAGAGGGGCGCCTGGGTGGCTCAGTCGTTAAGCGTCTGCCTTCAGCTCAGGTCATGATCCCAGGGTCCTGGGATCGAGCCCCGCATCGGGCTCCCTGCTCTGCGGGAAGCCTGCTTCTCCCTCTCCCCCTGCTTGTGTTCCCTCTCTGTCTGTCAAATAAATAAATAAAATCTTTAAAAAAAAAAAAAAAAAAAAAAAAAAACCAAACAAGAATCCAGTTGGTTGGGTGTGTGGACAAGTGACATTTTCTCAAGCATATGGAGGCTCTGTGGATGCAGATTCAAGCCTCCTGTGGATGCAGATTCAAACCTCACGACGGGTGAGGGGCGACAGGAGGTGGCAGGGTCCCTGCAGGGGTCCTGCCTGCCACTTCCACGGACAAACGCAACAATAGAATGCTATCAAGATTCTGGAATAGGAGCTAGAAGGTGGTGCTGCAGGGTCTTTCAAGATTATCTGAGAAAAGGTCATTTCGGTTTTTGAATTCTAGACCTGCTAACAGCCAGTCAAGCGGGAGGGCAACATGATGTCATTCTCAGGCAGGACGGCTTACAAAGGTGACCTCCCGCCTGCCCTTCCTGAGGGAGGTCCCTGCGGTGGGGAACAGAACAGAGCCCAAGGTTGTCAGCGTCCAGATCTCCAGAGACTGAGTACGTCACTCTGTATGGCAAAAGACACTCTGCAGACGTGGCTGAGCCAGCGGCGTGACATGGGGAGGTTATCCTGGACTGCCCGGGTGCAACCGGTGTCATCCCAGGGGTCCTGAAACCTGGAAGGAATCAGAAGCAGCAGTAAGAGTGGTGGCCTAGGACGAGGGCAGATGAGGGGACGGATGCAAGGAAGAATAAATAAGAGATGGCAAAATGGTAGAAATAAGGCACTGAAGTCCCGTTTCTACTCCTGGAAAGAAGAGAAAAAGGACAATCAGGAGCGTTAGGGGTGAGGGCAGCAAACCCAAGGTCCAAAATTAGCCAGCGTTCCCCAAACTGACCTGACCATGGAACCCTCGTTTTGGGGGAATTTCAGAAGAGACTTGTAAGACACTGTCCCACGTCTCCAGGGCCAAGCCGGGGCCTGGAAGTTCCCTCAGTCCCTCCCTGATCTGATACCCTTCATCTCCTGGGGTGGATTTTTCTTCAGTAAAATCTCAGGTCTTTCAGCACCTTTCTCTGCTGTGTGCCCCCTCTGACGCAAGGGGGCACTGCTGAGCTGCGGGCTCCCCGCCCAAGCTGCCCAGGGGCTCCTCTAGAGGGGAGTGGAGGGCACAGGTGCTTGGTCCCTCAATGGATGTTTGCTAAATAAGCAGGTACCTGAACATGCAGGTGAGTTAAGGGGCCTGAAACAATGTTTATTTCCCCATACTTATTTGCATGGGTTGAGGACCCCGGCCCGCCCACCGCCTCCCCGTTGCCATTAGCCCCGTTCTGTGTCTGCGGGATCCCTTCTCTACACCCCCAGGGAGTCTCTCCCTTATGGAGTCTGATGGCCAGGTGCAGAGCTGCGCATCCACAGGTCTGCCCACCGCACAGGCTGGTCTCCTTTGCATGCAAGAAGCAGGTGGTCGCTTGAAGAATTCGCACACACCCAGCCCGGGGCGGCTCATTCCCAGCCTGACAGACATTGCTGCTCCGGACAGCTGTTTAAGATAATGGGTGAAGTGGTTCTGTTGCAGAGCCAGACTTGTTTGTATCGTAAAAATAGCCTCACGATGGTGATTCTAAAAATAATGCATTCTCCTTAGAAAATACAAGTCCGCAAAAGGAGCATAAAGAAGAAACTGTTAAAGATCACCAGAACCCAACTTTGAACCAATTTCTGAACACTGGACATTTAGGTTGTTGACAAATGTCATTACAAATGACATTTTTGGGGCGCCTGGGTGGCTCCGTCGGTTAAGCATCCAACTTACCTTGATCCCAGCTCAGGTCTTGATCTCAGGATCGTGAATTCGAGCCCCACGTTGGGCCCTGCACTGGGCATGCAGCCTACTTAAACAAAACAAAACGACATCTTTCTGTAATCTTATAAATCTCGGCACCTGTTCCTAATCATTTTTTCAGCTAATGTTTCTATGGGTGCAGTGCTTTAGTCAAATGGGCTTCATGTTTTCAAAGGAGTTTAAACCACGAGGAGGACTCCAGTACACTCCTCCAACAAAGGAAGAGGGACCCATCTCCCACCCTGTTTTGACCCTGAGGGTGTCCACTTTTATATCCTTTATAAACTTACAGGTTAAAAAAAACACTTCTCAGAGGTGTGGGGGGCTCAGTCAGTTAGGCATCTGCCTTCGGCTCAGGTCATGATCCCAGGGTCCTGGGATGGGGTCCCCATCTGGCTCCCTGTTCAGCGGGGAGCCTGCTTCTCCCTCTCCCTCAGCCTTCTGCTCCCCCTGCTTGTGCTCTCTGTCAAATAAAATCTTAAAAAAACCAAACAAAATGCTTCTCAGTTTGTAAAAGTGGTACAGTCTTACCAAAAAATAAAAGTCAAAGCAATACAAAAAAGGACAGGGGAGGAAGAGGAAAATGTCCTAAATCCCCTTACCTGGAAGTAACCGTAGTTTTGTTTGAATATTGTTTCAGAAGTCTGTTTGGAAAGGCAGGTTCTAGGACAGGCACGTGGAAGGATGGGTAGGGTGTGGGTCAGGGTGGGGGCCCGGACACATGTGCCTCCGAACTCCAGGGAACAAGGAGACGTTTACAAAGGGAATCCTTCTCTAAGAGTGTTGGACCCCAGCTATGCGGCAGGCTTCTCAAAGCAGGGAGGCAGGAGATGATGAGGCTGGGGCCTCAGTGGGCCTGGAGGTGGGGTTCTGGACACTTGGAGGTGGGACACAGTAGCTCTGGGGTTCAGGAGAGGCTCCCAGCAGAGCCTCGGGCTGGCTGGGTAATGCCCTGTAGTGGGTTAAATTGTGGCACCCCCCCAAAGGATATGTCCTCTCAGAACCTCTGATGGGGCCTTATTTGGACTAAGGGTCTTTGCAGATGTAATTAAGGTAGGGACCTTGAGGCGCTTCTGGATAGGATGGGCCATAAATGCAACACCGGCTGTCCTTACAGAGACAGGAAAAGAGAAGCCATAGACACGGGGAGCGGCGCAGGTGAGGGAGGAGGAAAGACTGCAGGGGTGTAGCTACGAGCTGAGAAGGGCCCAGGCCGGCAGACAGCCACCAGAGACTGGAAGAAGCAAGAAAATGTTCTCCTTTAGAGACTTTGGGCTGAATACAGATTAATTTATTTGAGCAAGCGAGCACGAGCGGAGGGCGGAGCAGTGGGACAGGGAGAAGCAGGCTTCCCGCTGAGCAGGGCGCCCGATGCGGGGCTCGATCCCGGGACCCTGAGATCATGACCTGAGCCGAAGGCAGACACTCAACCGACTGAGCCACCCAGGTGCCCCATGGGATTTTAATTACATAAAAGATTAGACAAAATGTGTGGTTGGGTGTCCTGATTTTCCAAAATAGGTGTTGCATTTCTCTGGGGAGAAGTGGGGAAAATGCTTAGCTTAGAGCGTGGCATCAATGAGAATTCGAGGCCCACAGGCTTCAGAGCACACAGGGGTCTCCCGAAAGCCCACATCCAGCGAGCAGGGAGACCTGACCCAGCCCCTCACCTCTGCTGGGAGAAGGCCGCATTGTTCCAGCTCCTGGCAGAGTGAGGTCTGGGCCAAGCCCATGGGGGGATTATGGCCTTGCAAATCCCCTCCTGGGGAGCCCTCATCCTGAGGGACCAAGGGCCTGTGTTGAGTCTCCCCAGGGCCAGCACTGGGCCAGGGAGGATGAGGGGGCAGGGCTCCTGAAAGGGGCCCCCTTGCAGGTGTGCATGAGTGTACGTCCGTGCAGGTCGTGTGCAAGGCCCCGTGTGTCGGGGCAGCTGGGCAGCCGTGCGTCCTCGAGGATGCATCTGTGTGCGCGCACGTGTGTGCGGGTGCCCCTGCTATAACCATACTCCTGCCCTCCGAAGATGCACCTCGTGTGTGCTTTTGGGCACGTCCTGGCACCCCCGTCATCTGGGCAGCAACTGGCTCTTCTTGCAGCCAGTCCCCTCAGGTAGTGCCCCCCGGGGTTCTGCCCCCCCAGGTAGTGCTCCCCGGAGTTCTGTTCCCCCCAGGTAGTGCTCCCTGGGGTTCTGCCCCCCCACCAGGTAGTGCTCCCCAGGGTTCTGCCTACCCCCCAGGTTGTGCCCCCTGGGGTTCTGCCTACCCCCAGGTAGTGCTCCCTGGGGTTCTGCCTACCCCCAGGTAGTGCTCCCCGGGGTTCTACCCACCCCCAGGTAGTGCTCCCCGGGGTTCTACCCCTCTCCCCCAGGTAGTGTTCCCTGGAGTTCCGGTTCACACAGACCCTCCTTCTGGGTGCCAAGCCTGGCCAGCCTGGCACTAGGAAGAAGGCACCTGAGTTGGCAGCAAGACCCGCAAAAGTGCCCAGCGGTTGAGGGGGTCAGGAACAGAGCCCCCTTTGTGCAGCCTCCAGGCCCTTCCTCCAGAGCCGCGCCTGTCAAGGCCTCTGCCACCTCCACCCCACAGGAGGCTCTGGGGCCTCTGGAGGGGTTTGGCTGCCCCTGTCCCTTCCCTCAGTGGGCCCGGGGGCTTCTGGGAGGGGCTAGGAGCATTGGGAGGCCAGGTGGGGAGCCCTTAGCTTTCAACATGAGTCAGTGGCGGGTGCCTGAGCCCTAAGGGGCCTCTCCAGAGAGACCAGCGCAGGCCAGGAAGGAAGGGCCATGTCCAAAGCAGCTCTGTGCTCTCCCCACGGAGGGCTGGCTGGTAAATGCTGTGGATGGGCTGCCTCTCTTCCAGAGTGGGGACCAGGGAGCCTCCAGGATCGCTGACTTTGTGGGTGAAGGGCCAGAGGATACACGGGGCAGGTTTTCTGGGTCACAAAGTGTCATAATTGCTCAGCTCTGTGGGGTGACGTGAATGGGTTTGGCTGTGTGCCTGGAACACTATCCATGGGCAATGCCATCGGAGTTTCACAGGATTTTCATGTGTCACAAAGTGCTATTCTTTTGAATTGTTTCTAACCACTGAGAACTGTAAAAAGTGTTCTCAGCTCCCGGGCTGTGCTACAATGGGTGGGGGTGGGGTGCTCCCCAGGGTTCTGCTAACCCCTGGCCCAGATACCTCGGCGGGGTGTAGACAGGGCCTCCGCCCCGTCCCCAGTCCCCCAACACTGCCATCCCAGTGAAACCAGTAGGTGAGCCAGTGCTTCCAGAGTGGGTCTGTGCGCACAGGAGGCCGTTCTCTGCACCCTCTTCTTGTGACCAGATGGGACCTTCCTGAACACCCAGCCTGGCTCCTGGGCCGTGCATCCCTCCTTCCTCGCGCCCTCAGAGCGTTCCCTGGCGCTGCCAACACTGCCCCCCAAATGGACAAGTGTGCTGTTTCCCATCTTTTGCAATTTCAAAGGACACGGCCCAGAACCACCTTGCCCACCTGGCAGCACGGGTGAGACCCGGGTGCTCAGGCCCTTGCAGGAGAAGGATCCCTGAATTCTCATAACACCCACGAGGAGGCTCTATCCCAGCTCGCGGACAAAAGATGACCCAACCATCTGTTGGGGTGGTGGGAGCTCCCTGGACAGCACGCCTCACACGCAGGGAAGCCAAGATTTGGACCCAGTCTGGCTCCAGCGGCAGCACCGGCAGGAGCCTCAGACCTGCAGCCCTTGAAAAGTCCCCCGTTACCTCCCACGTAAGTCTGACACCTAGGCCTGACCCCAGGAGCCCCCAGAGGCACTGGCCTAGAGAATCGCCCTCTCTCCGACCCTCTGTGCCCGGTCATGCCCCGGCCAACCCCGGGGAGCACTACCGTTGAGGCCGGCCCGTCCCAGCTACATCTGCTCTGGGCACAAAGATTGTCACTGTCTTCCAAGTGACACAGCACGGGGCGCCAACCCCTGGGTGTCTCTTAAACCTGGCGCCGGGCACACAGTCCAGCTCTCTCTGAGGGTTGGCCTGAGCTCCTGGAAGCCCACGAGACACCAAGCTCCACACAGGCCTGAATAAGGTCCTGGGCCCGGTTGTGCACAAGGCAGGAGCCCCTGTGGGCACCTGGGCTGTAGCTCCCCGGGGGGTGGAGGCCTGTCTGGCCAAGCTGGGGGGACTCCCAGCAACCCCCCATTCTAGTCCAGGTGCTGAGGGGAGAGACCTGGAGGTGGCAGAGAAACGCTTGTCACTGTCCTGTTTTGTGCAGGCCATGAGCCCAAGGCAATAAACACAGTGCGCCTGGGAGCCTCCCCCAGGATGCCTCTGGGATTCCCCCAGGAAGAGCCGACCGCAATTCCTTCCTGTTGCCCTGGTGGCCCTACTTCCTTCCTTCTGGATGGGGGCCCACGGGGATGGGGTGGGTATAAAGGGCCGGGCGGAGAGCACCCAGGCACAAGACGCCGCGCCGCCAGGACTGGGCGACGGACTCTCGTGGGCAGGTACGGGCGGCGCTCCCCTCCCACGAAGGGGCCTGGCGAGGTCCGACGGGGGCCCCCTCAGAGTCAGTGGCCTGCCCTCTTCCCTCCAGGAGCCTTGGGACTCACCATCCAGAGGCCATGCTGCTGTGGCTGACTCTCGCCCTCCTGTGGAGCACCACCTGCTGGGCAAAGCGTAAGTCTGGCTGGGTCTGCCCCCCACCCCGGGGGGCCACGCTCACCCCGGCCCTCCTGGCCTGTCCCCCCAGGGTGCCACACTCACCCCTCCCAGCCCGTCCCCCGGGGGCCACGCTCACCCCTGCCCCAGCCCGTTCCCCGGAGGGGCACGCTCACCCCTCGCCACAGACCGACTCCAGTCCTGGGACCGCGCCGGCTGCCTGGAGGACCACGTCTAGTTCGGGGCAGGGATACACTCCACCTCAGCCTGTGGTGCTCTTCTCTTCCCCACCCGGTCCCCTCGTCCATCTAGAGATGTATGGGGAAGGAGGAGGCAAATATTTCAGCACCTCCAGCGACTGTGAAATCACCGGAATCCGGGTGGCTGTGGGTCTCCTGGGCCTGGTGAAGAGGTGAGTAGGAGCGGGGCCCGGAGCCCTGTCACCACAGCCTCGGGAACTGGGGGGTTTCGCACCTCGTCCCCTTGTATCTGCGCTGGTCTCCTGATGACCCTGGGAGTTCTGGAGCCACCAGCCACCACCTTCCTGTTTGTCCCTGTCCTTGCGCGTCCTCCCCGGCCCACCAGCCCCTTCCGTCCTGTCCGCAAGTCCTGCCTGGCTTCCTGGGCTGACCTAAAAAGAGGGGTAGGTGATGCTTCTCCCTCCTCTCTCCCTTCAATGCCAAACAGCCTCTCAGTCCCAGATGCCCGATGGGGAACCCAGGGGGTGGTCTGTCCAGGGGAGGGTCAGAGGAAAGGCAGTGAGGTCAAAAAGGACTGCAGGCAGAACACCAGTCAGCAGACATGCCTGGAGGCAGAGAGCCGGGCCGCAGCTCCAGGCCCGGGCGGACCCGTGCTCTACACGCCCAGGGTCCTGGGGAGGGCAGCAGGTGCCTCAGGGGACACAGTGTGGCCAGGGCTGGGGGGAGGAGGCGTGTGGGGGGAACAGGGAAGCCCCGATGAGCAGAGCTAGTGGAACTCCCCCAGGTAACTGTGGGAGTCACTTGCTTCTAAGGCCTGTGACCTGGTCTTGCCGGTAGCTGGGGTTCAAAGTCCAAGCTGGGCTGGGGACAGCTCCCCACTGTGTGCAGTGAGAGCGGCCGGCACCACCTGAGGGTCCCCTTTCGAATGATCTCGCTGCCTGCCCCCCCAAACCACTCCCACTTTTCAGATAAGGAAACTGAGGCCCGGAGCGGCTGGGTAATGAGCCCAAGCTCACAGAGCCCAAAAACATCAGAGCGGGGGTCTGAGAGCAGCACCTCTGTCCACGGGGTGGGGCCGCTGACCTGTCATGACAGGATTGCTGTCCTTGCAGGGGGATCGAGTGCCCGGGGAGTGGTGGGTCAGCCTGGCTCTGGGCCTCCAACTCTTCCCGTGTCCCAGTATCCAGGTGAGATGTGGCGTGTCCTGGAGCACAGTGTTTGGCGCCCCAGGTGGGACTACCCAGGAATTCATCCTGCAGCCAGGAGAACACATCCAAATGATCTATGGCTCCTACAGGGTGTTTATCCGGTCCCTGATCATATCCACAGATCAAGGGCGCTATGCCACCTTTGGGAAGGAAAGTGGCAACACCTTCATCGTCTCCCCCAGTGAGGACGGGAAGGTGCTCACGGGAATCTGTGGCCAGCATAAGTTTTTAGGCCTTTCGGGCCTCTGCTTTGAGTGGGACTACCCTCTAGAGGATGAGGAGTGGACCACTGAACCAAACAGTACTAGAGACCCGTGGTGCTCCAGCTGAGCCAAGGGGGCTGAGAATAGCTGAGTCTGGGCCTCAAATTAGAATCCGCCAATAAATAAAGCTTCTGCAAGAATGGTGTGTCCAGGTGTGGTTCTTGGGTCCAGGGTGTGACCAAAGCTTTCCCAGCTGGGGGGGGGGGGGGGGGAGACAAGGCCTCTGGGGTGGAGGTGCAGGGTGAGGAAGGAGCGGGTCCCATGCCCCAGGCCTCGGGGATTCTGCCTGGGCAGATCCTGGGCCTCAAAGATCTTGCATCTTTGAGGAGTCTGGGCTCCCAGGTCACCCTCCACCCCGCCCCTCCCCCAAGCCCATCCAGCTGGCCTCTGACAGCCCAGGCTCAGTCCCGGTCTTCTCTGAGTATGTGACGGGCCTCAGGGAAGCCCAGCCATTCACTTCCTCGCTCGCTCAGCACACATCTGCCAGGGCCTGGGTTCCCCCGGGCACTCATGGTTAAAAGAGGCCAGGTGTCCAGCTGAAGGGCACCCTGTAGGGGGTGGAGGCAGAAGCAGGTGGTGGCCTCTCCATTGACGGGGACACATGTAGGGCATCGTGTGTGGGCACCTGCGTAGAGGCAGGGCGATGGGGCTGTGCTGCAGGGAAGCCTTTCTGAAGGAGGCAGCTTCTGGGCCTGAAGGCGGAGGGAGACCTGGTCCGGTAGAGACAAGGGAAGGAGGGTATTCTGGGCAGAGCAACCAGTGTGCGCGAAGGCGAGGGCCAGAGGCAGCTGAAGACAGGGCTCCGGGAGGTGTGATTTGTGATAGCAGCCTGGGGAATTAATGCAGACCCGAGACCTTGCCCGTTCTTTGTAGCCCCAACCCGAGCCTGGAATCTGAGTCCCAGGGACCTCCAGCTACGAGGCTTGCAAACATCAGGGCAGTGGCCGCGGGAAGATGCATTCTGCACCCTGCCACCGAGCACGCACACAGCCAAACGCTGGCTGCTGGTGCGGGGTGCTGGGTCCGGCTGCACCTGAACTGCCCCCTGTGGGCACGGGCCTTCAGTGGCTCCTATCTGGAAAATGAGCAAACTGAGGCACAGAGAGCCCAGCGGGTTGGCCTGGGTCCCACAGCAGCAAGTGGGAAGGCTGGGGTTTGCTTGGGCTGGGAACCCCAGACACATGCTGACATTTTTCTCTGTTCTGCTTCTTATCCTTTAAATGCTGGTTGGGACCCATTTTGTGGTTTTCACCTGGGGTCCATGGGCAACTTTCAGAGAATCCACGAACTTGGCTGGGGGGAAAAAAAGTCACCTGTTTATTTTCATTGTTTTCTACTGGAAATTTTGTGTTTCCTTCACATGTGAGTGTGACCTCACCCAGCTCATCAGCAGTGCCCGTGACCTTGACGATGACAGTTGTCCCAAATATCTTGAAATTCACACTTGTCCCAACTTCAAAATTATGGCTGTTTTCAGACGTGCCACGTGATCTGTCGTAGTAAAGGGTATTTGGAGAACACACGTGAGGACACATTGTGATGAGCGCATCTAGCTGTTTTCCTCCGGCGTCGTGGAGAAGCTGGGGGTTGCTCTCCTGGGCCCAAGGGCGAGCTCCAGTGTATCACTTCTTGCCCCTGGACCGCTAACAGGAAAATCTGTTTTCAGTATGAGACTCCTGACCACTTTCACAGGCTGGCAGCTTCAAGGGGGGACCCTACCTCCCAACACCCCCCACCCCGTATGGCCATGAGGATGGTCAGAAATGGGACAGTGTCAGCTTGAAGAGGGAGAGCAGTCGTTGCCTCGTGGCCAGGATCAGACAGGAAGAGAGGAGGATGGGTGGGGAACCGAGGAAGAGGAGGAAGAGGTGGGTAAGGGGCCAGCTCAGGGCAGTCGTGCCCACTGAGTGCAAAGCACAGTCCCTGGCTTGTGAGCCGGCTCCCAGGAAGTGCTGCATAGTCCCCCGGCGAGCACTGCGTGCCTCTTCCTCACGGAGCCCTGCCTGGGCGGCCCGCACCCCGGCGCTGTGGAGACTTGCATAGTGCACCACAGTGGGCCAGAACCGGGGCGAGGGGGCTTGGGGGCACCCAGGGCCCACTCCCCTTGGTGACAGGGACCATGCGGGTTCAGTTGTGTGAACCCTTATTTAACAAGCACTCAGGGGCGCTCTGGCCTGGCCTTTCGTACCAGCCCGGGGTCACCTGATCTCTGGGCCAGGGGATACAGGCCCCTGTCAGAACCCAGCAGGTGGCCTCCTTGAGTGGCCATCCGCACGTGGGTCATGGGTCATCGTTGGCTGTCTGGTCACCAGGGCGGGACCCTGAGGTCACAGCTCCTTCGGGCCAGTCCCCACATGAAGCCGGTTCCGAGAGGCAGGAGAGACTGCGTGGTGCCGTCAGCGGGGCGGATGGGAGCTGCATTCTGGAGCCTGAGGCTGGGTGCCCGGGGGGTGGCCTGGTGCCCTGGGGGTGCTCCAGCGCAGGTGCCTGGGGCAGGCGCCTGGTGGCCCCCGCGGTGACGTGCTTGCCTATCCACAGCACCAACACCGGCATGTGGCCTCTGGAGGCCCCGTATTGTGGGGTGTGGGGGGGCCCCAAACCTCTGCTGGATGCCAGGAAGGAGGCGGGCTTCCCAAACCACCATCTCCCTCAACACCTGCCTGGCCTCCACGTCCCCCCAGCTAGGAAGTCCTTCCTGCTGTCTACCCAGCTTTGTCCCTCAGAAGTGGTCAGCTCTTCCCCTTGTGGAACAGCCCTCCAGTGGCTGGGGCGCCCCCGCTCAGAAAGCACACGTCGGTCTCCTGGACAGGCGCTCCGTCCACCTGTCCTCAGACCCGAGCTCAGGACTGCTCCCTCCCCCTCCGTACCAGCTGCCGGGACAGGCCTCATGGACAAGGCCTCATGCCTTACTGGTGGAGCAAGACTCAAAGGGGGGGCGGGGGGGGCAGCTTTCCCACCGGGCCCTCCACCTGCAGGGGGTGCCCGCTCACCACTACCCCTCCCCCAGCGCACCTGGGTGAGGCTGAGGCAGCCGCACGGAGCCCGGTGGACCAGAGATGGGCCTTGGCCCAAGATGCAGCAGTTATTCTTAGCCGGAGACGGGCAAGTCAGGCCCTGCGTGTGCTCCGTGTTGTCACGTGTCCCCAGGAGCCACGGGGCAGCCGTGTCCAGCTTCAGCCTTCACTCTCGAGTGGGAGAGGAAGACCGATGAACACAGAACAGCAGAAAAGAGACAGAGATGGCCCGATGGTCTTCCAGCCAAGCTCCAGGCTGCTCCTAACCCCAGCTCATTCCTGCTCTCAAGGAGGGCTGCCAGATAAACAAATTTCAGGATTTCAGATAAACAATTTTTTACTGAAGTAAATATCAAACATTGCATTTTTTTAAAGTATAACTACATCCTAAATGCTGGGGCTCCCCCAGCCCTCAACAGCCCTGGGCACATGGGGAGGAAGAAAGCAGACAGGCCCTGCCTGAGATGCGCGCCTCAAGGGGGCAAGACGCCGAAGCACCTGCCTAGAGCAGAAGAACATGTGAGGAGGCCCCACTCCTTCTGCCTTTGGGTGGACTTGCCTAAGCTCTTTTTAGGTTCCCTCTAAAAGCGGTCCCCTCCCCGCTGCACCATCCAGGGACTCATAAAACACCTGCCGTCCCAGCACTCACTCGGGCATCACATCCCTGCTTTATTCCCATCTTACAGCTGAAGAATCAGCCGCAGATGCATTTAGCACCTTGCCCGAGGTCACTCAGGGAGTTAGTGGCCAAGGCCAGACTCAATCCCAGGGACAAGTTCTGAGCATGACCCTTGTTGCCGCTGCTGCCCATTACCACCCCCCCCCCATAGAGATGCTAGAGGAGGGACACCTGCCACCCGGCTCTGGGCGCCCCCGGGCTCCTCATTACTCCCATCCAGCTTCTGCCCTTTCCCTGGCCCTGGTTCTCCCGAAGGTCTCCCAGCTTGCGGCCACGTGCACCATTAGCTTGATCCAATGCGCCCACCCAGGGGCACAACCCATTCGTCCCCGTGGGATGTGCCGGGCACTCCCACCCCGGCACTTCTAGCTGAGGGGAAGGAGCAGCCAACCCAGGGAGGTGGCCGGGGTGATGAGCAGCTCCCCCCAAGGCCTGGGAGAGACTCCCCTTGGGCTGCTGGGATGCCAGGGGTGGGGGCAGAGGGCAGGGCCTCCAGAACCGCCAGCTAAGCCCTCAGGCGAGCAGCTCTCGGGAAAAGGGCACCAAGAGGAGGCAGACAAAGGGCTTGTGGTTCCACAGGCCGAGGCCCAGGCTGGAAACCCTTTTGTGGGTTTGGCTGCCCTTTCAGGTCCCTTCCTTCCGCCTCCCTGAGGCAGCTTCCTGAAGGAAGGAGGGAGGGCCAGGAGCGGGTCTGGCCGAGGCCAGGGCCTATACCTGCGATCAGGCGGCCCGAGCTTTCTTTGTCACCATGGGCCGATCACCGAGCCGAGTGCTGGGCCACCATCTCGTCTGCTCCTACTGAGAATAAGAGATGTTTGCCCTGTTTTACAGATGAGCCAACTAGGACCCCAGGGGGGGAACTAATAGGTGGGGCCCTCCACACGGTGGAGCAGGGATCCCCAGGCAAACATGGGCCCAGGCCCGAACAGAGCCCCAAACCTGTGCTCGTGGGTGAGGAGCCGGAAACCCACCGCCAGCTAGCACGTCCCTACCGGCCAGACGTCAGGGTCCTCAGCGAGGGGTTCGCATGCCTTTTCCAGGGCCTTGTGTCGGTCAGGAGGCTGCAGGGACCCATCCAAGAGAACCAGCTGATCACAGGGATTCCTCTGGTGACAGAGGGTGATTTGGTAAGAAGCTGTGTTTTATAGACGGGCAGCTCCTGCAGGCCGGGCAGGCCCACCCTGCCCCTGGGGAGACTCTCCGTCACGGGGGACTCAGTTTTATGGAGAGGGCCACGGATTTTCCCAAGGCTAGGACCAACCCCCTTTGCTTAGAGCAGTGGTTCCCTCCTGGGGTCAGTGGTGTCCCCAGGGGCCTCTGCCCATGTAAGAAGACATTTTGGGTTGTCACAACTGGGTAGGTGTCCAGACCTTGAGGGGATAGAGACAAGAGACATTGGTACATATCCAATGCACAGGACAGCCCCCGCATACACATGCGCAAAACCTAACTCTCTGGCCCCAAAATGCAGTAGGCCAAGGTTGAGAACCACGGGCTAGGTGCTGTGGTCTGTCCTGCACCCCACTCTCTGAGGGGCGCACCTCTCCCTTTCACCCCACGTGAGTCTCATGGGGGTCCAGAGTGGGGTCCATCTCCCTGGAGCTCCAAACCTCAGAGCTGGAGGTCTGAGCCCCCACCCCGGCGTGCCTTTGGGCACAGAGTATCGTCTCTGGGCTCCCGCTCCCTGACCCCGGACCCCATTGTTCTGGGGCTTTCCAGCAAAGGAGGTGTTCTGTGATGTTTTCCACATCAATTCACTGCTGTACGAGGCTGGCGGATATTTTTATCGTGGTAAGATACACATAGGGTTTGCCCTTTAAGCCATTTTAAAGTATAGACCGCCGCGACATTTAGCGCCGGAGCAGTGCCGTGCGGTATCAGCACCACCATCTAGCCCCAGATGTTCCTCATCACTGCGACGGAAGCCCCGGACCCCAAACCCACGAAGCGTTCACTCCCGATACTTCCTCACTGGTCTGACTGACCTTAGACACGCTGCGCAGAGAAGTCTGCTTCCTGCTATTGTGTCCGTTCACGGTTTTGTCTAGTTAGGTCATGGGCCCGCAACGGTGTTGAGGGTCAGCTGCACTCTTTTTGAGTTTTCCTGTTTTGGTTTCCCACTCCGTTTTCTGGAGGTACACTGTCCACACAGTAAAACGCATCTATGTTCATAGTGAAGTTTGATAAAAATTTGACAAACATCCACCGGTGTAACTACCACTACACTCAAAATGAAGGAAGTTTCTGTCACCCCCGCAGGGCCCCTGGAGTCCATCTCCTCCCAAATGCAGTTCCAGAGAATCACTGATCTGTTTTTTGGTCACTATAAATTGGTGTTGTCTTTTCTAAAATTTCAAATAAACGAAATCAGATGGTATGTGCTCCTCTGTGTCTGGCTTCTTTCGTCCAGCGTTAGGGTTCGGAGGTTCGTCTGTGTGATCTGTACTTCACCAGTTCCCTCCCCTTCTACCGCTGAGCAGTGGTTATCTATCTGCGTACCGGCCAACGAACACGGGGGCTGTTTGTCTGAGCCATTAGGAATAAAGATTCTGTGAACGTGCGCGCACGAATTTTTGTGACATATCTGTCTCTATTCATCCTGGGCAAACGTCTCACCGTGGGATCGATGACTCACACCGTCAGTGTAGGTTTAAGTTTAGAAGAAATGGCGAGACAGCTTTCCAAGGTTCTGAATTCCCGAGAGCTGTGCCTGAGCCCTCCAGGTGCTCCACGCTCGTGCCAACACTTAGCACTGTCGGCCTCCGACAGGCCATCCGGTCACTGCCGCTCCTGGGCGTCTTTCTGCATCTGTTACCAGCTCCCTTGTCTTCCTCTGGGCTGTCTCACACCAAACCTTTGCCCAGTTGTTTGGTATTTTATACTGACCTCCCTTTTCCTTCTGGCTGTTACCTTGGTGTGTGAGGTGAAGAGAGGATCTAGTGACTCGCTGACAACTCAGTAAAGGAGAGCTCCAGCCCATTCCCAGCTCCATTTGCTCCGGCCTGGGCTCACGCTTCGGGGCAGAAGTGCACGCCGGTGTGCCTGTTCTGGGGAAGAAGGATTTTCTCTGAGGCCTTAACTTTCTCATTTGAAGTTTGGAATGTCCCTGCTACCGTGATGCAAAAGTCCTTCGATGAAGAGACTAAAGACATTTCAGATGCTCCCAAAATGGCAAAAAACTGGCAGCCGGGGGAGAGGGAATAGAAATCGTAATCAACTCTTCCATGAAATGTAATTGTATAATATTTTTTCCTGTTACCAAAGTCATCCACGTACACTGCAGGAATTAGGGAATAGAGAGCTATACTGAAAAGAAGTCCCGTTACCCAGAGATATCCACTGTCAGCATTTCGATGTATCTACTTCCAGTGTTCGTTTTATTTATTTATTTTTAAGGTTTTTTTTTAATTTATTCATTAGAGAGAGACAGAGTGAGCAGAAGCAGGGGGGCTACAGTGGGAGAGGGAGAAGCAGTCTCCCCACGGAGCAGGGAGCCCGATGCAGGACTCGGTCCTGGGACCTGGAGATCATGACCTGAGCCAAAGGCAGACGCTTAGCTGACTGAGCCACCCAGGTGCCCCAACTTCCAGGGTTTTAAAATGCATTTAGGCAGGGGTGCCTGGCTGGCTCAGTCGGAGGAGCGTGTGATGCTTAATCTCAGGGTTATGGGTTCAAGCCCCACATTGGATGTAAAGATTACTAAAAAATAGGGGCGCCTGGGTGGCTCAGTCGTTAAGCGTCTGCCTTCGGCTCAGGTCATGATCCCAGGGTCCTGGGATCGAGCCCCATATCGGGCTCCCTGCTTAGCAGGAAGTCTGCTTCTCCCTCTCCCACTCCCCCTGCTTGTGTTCCCTCTCTCGTTGTGTCTCTCTCTGTCAAATAAAGAAATAAAATCTTTAAAAAAAAAAAAGATTACTGAAAAATAAACTTAAAAAAAAATAAAATGGATTTAGGCATGTAAAAGGGTTAAGTTTGATAAATAGGACACCTGGCTACAGAAGCTGGCGTTAGGGAAGAGAGAACCTGTCTGAGGACGAGAGGGTTCCAGAAAGAAAAGTTGCCAGGGGCAACTTGAAACATGACAGGAGAGCCGAGAGAAACAGCCCCAGGTGTTTGCAGGGGGTCGTGTGTGAGCTGAGGCTCCGGCGCCGGGCAGGGTCAGGGTGCACCGGTCTCCATGGTGATGAGCAATTCTGTGCTGAAGGCCACCGGCCTCCAAGTGCAGCTCGTGCTGTGTGCACGCTTGTCAGTACGGATCTTTCTCCCGGAACAAGGGGGTGGACGGATGCATGGAGGAATGCTAACATCCGTCACGCACCTGCTTGGGGCCAGGCCTGATGCTCGGTGGCTTCACAAGCCTTCCCTCATTCAACCCCGGCACACACCTGCGGGGTGGGCACTACGCTCCCGTTTTCCTGGGGGACCCCGCGCCCCACGTGCCCAGGGCTTCAGCACTCCACGGCACGGGGTTCTCGCAGGCTGGTTTCCACTACCTGTGAATTTCTTCTCAGTGACTCACGACAAGTTCAGAGATGAGGTCCATGCCAGACCTGAACCCAGGGGCAGCTGAAGGGACTGTTTAACCTGTACCCGGTTCCTGCTCCTCAGAGTTGGCCTTTGTGCCAAAGTCAGCCTTCAGGAACATTCGAGTAAATATAACTACTTCCTTATCCATGTACCAGCTCAACCCCAGCAGACGCTACGTGTTGGCCACCAACTGTTTCTTCTTATACAACACTGAGCTGTGTGGCTCCTGGCCCTAACTTGTCTCTGGGAGGTGTCACTAACCCCAGGGCCTGCCAGAGTCCACGGACTCATCAGTTATGGGTGGGGAGTGCCCCTGAGAGACATTCAGCTGTGCAGGGGTATGCACAGCAACTAGGGGCTAAGGAGGTAATGAATATCCTCCATGCTAGCATCCCACCCCGCCTCCTCAGGGCAGGGGGCCCCCCCACCCCCGCACCAGGCACCAGGCCCCACATCCCTCCCCCACACCAGGCACCAGGACCCACACCCCTCCCCCACACCAGGCACCAGGCCCCACACCCCTCCCCCACACCAGGCACCAGGCCCCACACCTCTCCCCCACACCAGGCACCAGGCCCCACACCCCTCCCCCACACCAGGCACCAGGCCCCACACCCCTCCCCCACACCAGGCACCAGGACCCACACCCTTCCCCCACACCAGGCACCAGGACCCACACCCCTCCCCCACACCAGGCACAAGAGAACCTCCTTTGTCTGCTGCAGTCAGTGGAGGTCGGGTGGAGCGTTTTAATCAGAAAGGTCAGTCTTCTAAATCCTCCCCACATACCACCTCTGGGGGGGCCCAAGGCACAGAAGACAAAGAGGCTTGTGTCTGTGCTGCAGTCGTGGCCGGCTGGGAAAATCTCCCTGTGAATTTGGCTGCTGGTTCGGGCTCCTTCCCTCTCACTGGCCTTGGCAGAGGTGGGAGGCTGGGAAGGGAGGGGGCTCGGGAGTCGCCCCTGGGGGCAGGAGCTGAGTAGTCTCACTGCCTACCGCCCTGAATGTTTGGGCTCCCCGAGCACACACAGACCTGTCCAGTGCACACACACACAGACAGACATGGGGCAGGAGGCTCCGGGGACAGGGCTGCGTGGCACCACGGCCCAGGGCAGTGAGTTGCGGCTCCTGGGTGGTTGGGCTCACGCTGGGAAATGGCCATCATCAAATGTGAAGCACAGAGGCTGAGGAAGTGAGGGACTTTGTTTACCTGTAATCCTTCCTGTCCTCTCCTCACTGCTTTCTGGAAGGGTCCTCGTGAAGAGTGACGAGCTGGAGAGTTTAGCAAAAGAGCACAGGGAAGTGATGAGCGAGAGAAAGTTGTGGGACTCTGCAGGGCCCAGGAGGCAGAGGGGAGGGACAGCAGAAGAGAGGCTCTGAGGGCCACTCCGCAGGGCCAGGGAACATTCCCGAGCACCCGGGGTGTGTGGCTGAGGCAGCAAGCCTTCTGGGCAGCAGGCGGCTCTCAGCTCCCAGGAGGCTGCTGGGGCTGGTCTGGCCCCCGGAGGGCCGATGCCTCATGACCATCCCGTCTGCCCTGTCGTCTCCCTCCACCAGGGCTCACGACTCCAGTCAGCCCCGAGCTCCTGACATTGAACTCCTCCCTGGAATGTTCCAGACAGCCACCTCCAGGGAGGGGAGGGGCATGCGGGACACCGTGGCTGCCCGACCCCCCACCCCGAAGTGGGCCAACTGGACTGAAAGCAGGTCCCCCAGGCCTCACAGAGGCCGAGGGAGGTTATTGTGACAGAGGGTACGCGAATGCCCAAATGCTGAGCCGGCTCCCACAGGTATGGTCGTGTCCCTGCTTCGGACACAGGGCCAGAGGGCGCTGGCCCTCAAGCTGGTTAATGGTTACCAGGGCCCCTGGGGGCTGCCCCTGTTTCGCTGGCAGGGAGGGTGGGAGGTGGCGGGCGTGCCACAGGCCAGAGCTGGGAGATCCAGTGCTAAGTGGCCAGCTGGTGGCCATGGTGACTGGGGCAGGGGGACAGAGATTGAAAATCAGGGGGCTCCAAGGGGCCGGGGGCCCTTGGTTCAGCTGAGTCACTTTTGGGCGGACTACATAATTTATCCAGCTCCTGGGACACTTACGAGAGCACGGATCATGTTAAGAAACAAAATCCCATGGAGTAAATGTGAAGACTGGATTGGCTTTATCAGCGATGCATGGGTCTGGCCGTGGGGAGTTCTGCATTGTACAAAATGGAGATTGTTCACAAGAAGGGGGGCGGGCAAGGAGTGAACAGCAGAAGGAAAGAGAGGATGGCTCCAGGCAAGGCCACTTTCCCTCCAGGGCAGGACAGGGGTCTAAGGTGGCTTACCATACCTTCTTTGGGGGATGGCCAGGCTTGCAGGGACAGATGACCTCAATGGTTCCGGCCAGAAAGCCCCCCACCCACCGCTTAAGACTGTTTCTGTGGGAGGCAAGCAGGTCAGGGGTTAAACTCCAGGTGGGAGACTTGGCCTAAGTGACACCATTTGGGGCCTGTGATTTCTTTTTAACGATAATCCCAGCAGGACAGGCGTCACCCTAGACTGTCCCAAGCTGCCAGGACACGCTGTGACCACTCCTGAGCAGGTGCAGGAGAAATGCTTCTCAGACTCCCTGGGGTAAAGGACGACTTGTTCGCGGTCTACTGTGGTCATTCGCAGTCCTGACCTGCTCGGGCCGCTGTCAGCAATCCCACAACCGGGGGGGCAGGACACTCAGTTGTGTCCCCTCCGTGACGGGAGTCAGAGATGAAGGCATCAGGGAGGGCTGCTCTCTCCCTGGCCCTCAGGCAGCCTCTGGTCCCCTGTGCTCACATGGTCCAATCCATCCATAAGCTGGGAAAGTACGAGTTTCCCTGAGCTCTGTGAGCCGCGCTAGCGGACTGGAAGGGCTGGAGGGGAGGGACAGGGGAGGGACCCTCCACTCTGTGGCTGTGATCAAAAGCACAGGACTGGGGACTGGCGTCTGGGGTGGGAGTGGGCTGAGCCCCTCACCTAGGGGGCTGACGCTGTCCCTGGATGGACGGTGTCACAACTGAGCTGAACTCTGGGCACCCTGTGGTATCTGAGGAGCCCCGCCCCCCACCATGCTGGAATCGGCTCTGGGAACCTTAAAAAGACCATAAGCATACACTTTTGTAAAATACAATAATACAACTGTAAAACACAATAAAAATGAATAACTAAAAAATAGGAGGAGGAAGAAGACATAAAACGCGTATCTAGGGCGCCTGGGTGGCTCAGTTGGTTAAGTGACTGCCTTCGGCTCAGGTCATGATCCTGGAGTCCCGGGATCGAGTCCCGCATCGGGCTCCCTGCTCGGCAGGGAGTCTGCTTCTCCCTCTGACCCTCCTCCCTCTCATGCTCTCTGTCTCTCATTCCCTCTCTCTCAAATAAATAAATAAATAAAATCTTAAAAAAAAAAAAACGCATATCTACATTTTCTACAAAAATAAAAAGAGATTCTACAATATGTAATTGCTCTGTCAAAAGATTTACATTCAATAATCAGACCAAAAATTTTTAAGTGCGAAAGGTCTGAATAGGCAAATCACAAGAGAAGAAATATGAGGGGCACATGAGTCTAGGACCAGGTGCCGCACGCCATGAGTCATCAGACAAGCGCAAAGTGGGACCACCTGAGATACCACAGCAGCCCACCCCTCTCCCCGACCGCCCCGGCCCCCCGGCTAGGAGGGCTCTCATCAGGCGGTGAGGATTGGAGACGCTGGGACCCTTACCTTCCATGATGCTGGCAGGTAGGTCAGACGGTAACAATCACTTGGGAAAGGAGTTGGTGGTTTCTTTAAAAGTTAAATATGCAGGGGCACCCGGGTCAGTCGGTTAAGCGTCTGCCTTCGGCTCAGATCATGATCCTGGGGTCCTGGGATCGAGCCCACATCATGCTCCCTGCTTCTCCCTCTGTCTCTCCCTGTCTCGTGCTCTCTCTCAAATAAATAAATAAAATCTTAAAAAAAAAAAGTGAAACATACACAGTTTATTCCACTCCTGGGTGTTGGTTGGCTCAACAGAAATGAAAATATGTCCACATAAAAACTTCCAAGTGTTCACAGCAGCTTGATGGGTAATAGCCAAAACCCAGAAACAACCCGAATGCCCATCAACATGAGAATGGGTGAAGGCTCTCAGCACTGCGGTCTCCCGCGAACACACAGGAACACCACCGGCAATGAGGACACGCCACAGCCCGGGCGGCCCCCAAGACATCCCACTGAGGCTGAAGAAGCCAGGTACAAGACAGCACATGCTGGATGATTCCATTTACCTAAAACGCTAGGAAGCACAGAAGGGAGATCAGTGGTCACTTGGGGACCGGGAGGTGGGACAGGGGAGCTGACCAGGAAGGGGCACAGGGAGGATTTTGGGGTGACTGAAACGCCCTGCAACGTAGTATGTTAAATAGTAATAAATGTCCCGGAAAAAAGAGAGCAAAGAAAGAAGCAAAAGGGGAGGGAGGGAACACTGCTCTTGTAAACAGGATGGTGACTTAGCATCTGAGTGCAGTTCCCTAGGAAGTGGGGGCAGGAGCCTGCAGTCATGTGGCAGAAGAGGAGGCTGCAGGTGCAAAGGCCCTGAGGCAGGAGCGTGCCTGTGGTGTTCCAGAGCACAGCTGGGAGCCCTTCGGCTGCAGCTCCCCAGCAACGAGGGGGAGGGGGCGGGGAGGCCAGAAGGACGACGTCATTCCCTCTGAGTAAAATAAGCCAGCAGAGGGTTCTGAATGGGAGTGTGACATGTTACTTAGGTTTGGAGAGAGCCAGTCTTGCGGCTGCTGAAGCAACAGCAGAAGCAGGGAGCCCCGCGAGGAGGCCACTGCTGAAATGCAGGATCGTGCGGAGGGCGGCTGGGCCCGGCACAGGAACAAGTGGACACATCTGGGCATATTTCCGAGACGCAGTAAAACCAACAGGTCTGCTGATGGCTTGAATGTAGACCATGAGGGAAAGCGAGGAGGCAAGGAGGCCTCCACATGTTTGTGTTGTTTTTAAATCATTTTGGTGGAGGTGTAATTACACACAGGAAAATTCAGCGACCACGAGCTCCCCCAGCACAGCCCGCAGCAGCCACCCATCTGCTCTCTGTCCCTGTGGCTCCGGAGCCTGGCTGGTCCCCTCAGCGTGCTGCACTGGGCGTCCGCGGGCCTTGCGTGCCGTCTGCTCCTCTCGCTTGCTGAGCAGAAGTCTCCCGAACAGGCGCCCTACAGTGTGTTTTTCCAACTGCCAGCTGGAGGGCACATGGGTTTCCAGTGCGTTTGCCGATTCGGAATAAAGCTGCTATAAATGTCTGCGTGCAGGGTCCCTGTAGGTTTTCTTCCCTCTTGGGTAAATTTTAGGAGTCGGTCAGCTGCACGGGAAATGGTCGCCCGGTTTGCGCAGAGGCCGCCCCACGCCGCGTTCCCACCGGCGCCCGGGGCCCCCGCCAGCACGTGGAGGTGTCCGTCCTCTGGGGTTTTCAAACTGAGCTGTTGGAAGGACGGGCTCCTGCCTTTTGCTGGGATGGGAAATTCTGACAGAGGGGATAATAGGATTCACTTGGGGTCTCGGTAAGGTTGAGGGGCCCAGGGGCCATTTGGGGAGAGCTCGGGGAGTCACCTGTATGGATGGTCGCGGAACTTCGAAACCAGGGGTACAAGCCAGGTGTGAGCGCCCGCAGGTGAAGAAGGGCGGAAGCACGGCGGCGGCCATCGTGCACACGCTGGGGGACCAGGAGGAGCCTGCAAAGCGGACTTTGCTCTGTGAAAGGGATGACCCTCTCTGTAAGGTTGGAGAGCGCTGAGCCTCTGAAAACTCATTTGTCCTGGCTTGCCTATGCACGACTGACAGGAAATCAGACGCACAGCCCGAGGGGACGTGTCCACGAGCAACCTTGTGACCTTCTGAGCACAACCACCTGGGTGCAGGGGGCAAGGTGCGGCTCGGAGCTGGGAGAGGCCGTTCTCTCCTCCTCCGTGTGTAACCCCAGACTGCCAGGGCCATCTGGGGAACTTGGGGAGGGTGCACTTGGCATGGACGCTGGTGAGCTCGCCAGGGCACCGTCAGCCGGGGCAACGGTGAGACTCCTTCAGGTGCCTTGGTGGGCGGCAGCACTGATGAGGAGACTTGAAGCAGGAAAGAGAGACAAGGAAAAGACTTATTCTTGGATAAATTCTTACATCCTGGGGACCCCTGAAACTAAGTGGGGGGACCCTCTGCAGGTCCAGAATTCTTGTGGGCAGGGATGAGCTCAAAGCCTTCGAACTTTAGATAATTCAAATGTGCAGGGCGCCTAGCCAGCTCAGTTGGTGGATTGTGCAACTCTTGATCTCAGGGTTGTAAGTTCGAGCCCCATATTGAACGTAGAGATTACTTAAAAATAAAATCTTGGGGCGCCTAGGTGGCTCAGTCAGTTAAGCGTCTGCCTTCGGCTCAGGACATGAATCCGGGGTCCTGGGATCCAATCCCACATCAGGCTCCTTGCCCGGGGGGGCCTGCTTCTCCCTCTCCCCCTGCCCCTCCCTCCACTCATGCTCTCTCTCTCTCTCTCAAATAAAATCTTCTTAAAAAATAATTTAAAATAAAAATAAAATCTTTGAAAAAAACTCCAAACGTGTGTGATTGATGAAATCTGACATGACCATTTTCACAATAAGAAAAAGACTTTTCTGTAAAAAAAAAAAAAGGGTTTTCTATAAATCTAAAACTATTCTAAAACAGAGGTTTGAAGCAGGTATATCACTTAGGAATGCAATTAGCTGCAAGTAAAAGAAGATCGACCAGCAGCGGCTTAGAAGCACAGACACATGGAGGGAGGCAGCTGTTGGAGACTGGATAGTGGGCCCGCCACATCCTCACACTCACAGCTCCTGAAGCTTTGCTGTCACTCCGCCCAGCAGCTTGTCACTTCATGGTGATAAGATGGCTGCTGATGTTTAAGCATCACATCGACATCCAAGACTAGAAGGTAGAGGATGGGAAAGGATGCTAGCTGAATAGGTCCCTTTTATCAGGAAAAAGCTGTCTTCCCAAGAAACCACCCACCAGACATCTGCTTCCCTCTCCTGGGCCAACACTCAGTCCCACAGGCTCTTGCAACTCTGCGGGAGATTGTGGAAGTGAGCGTTTCACTTTTCCAGTCTCGATGGTGGAGGAAGCAAGGGAGAGGCGTGGGCTTACCAGGCACAGGAGGTTGCCACCACAGAAGAGCCGGGCTCAGTGTGTGTGTGTGCTCACTTGCTCTGGACGCGGGGGCAGCGCTGTGGAGTCCCGGGTGTGGGGGTGGACGTCTCCTCAAGGGTTAAAGATCTGAGGAGCGAGCATGTGGAGGGACAGACCAAGTAGCCTGCAGCTAAGGCAGCTCGTGCTGGAATGACACTTGTCACCTTGGGGAGCTCTGGGAAGGGCTGTTCTGTGTGGGAGGCTGCAGCAGGTGGAGACTCCTGCCCACTGGGCCCCTGGGACCTCTCCTGAGGAGACCACCAGCAGGCCCAGGGGCTCTGTGGTCCCCGGCGGCAGGTGGTGTCCGTGGAACCAAAGCAGTGAGTCGCCCACCCGGAGTGGTCCAGATTTGGGGTGTGTTCCTGGGCCCGGCTCCAACCTGGGAGCAAAGGGGCTTCTCTGCTGGTGTGGGGCTGACTCCCTTGCCACCTCCTGGACCCCCCCAGCCCTGAGGAAGGAGTCATTGCATATCCTGTTGCAGTGGGGACCCAGGTGCTGGTTCCCCACTCTGGGGCCCAGCCTGCCCTCAGCCTCCTCCAGGAGGGTGCGCTCAGGAGCTCCCCGGAGGCCCACCGCCCAACTGAGAGAGAACCCGCCCCCACCCGAGTGTCCCAGGGACATCACCATCACCACCCTGGCAGATCTCCGCATTGGAGGACAGAGGGAGGAGGCAGCGCAGCAAGCCAGGGAGGGGGGGCTGAAGGTGGGAGAGGGGGCAGGGGGAGTGGCAGGTAAGGAGGGGCCTGGGTCACGAAGGGGAGGGCCAGGATTTGGATGTGGCGCTCACCTGAGTCACCGCTCACTCCCCAGGCTGGTTCCCAGATGAGCAGGAGGCCAGAGTGGTGTTTGTTTTTTTATAAAACCAACCCCAAGGCATCTACTGTGATCTGGTAACGACACAACGGTCATCAAAACAACACGAGCAAATGTTTCTGAAGCTACTCCCCATAAAGGGTGCCAAACAGCAAGCCAGCCAAAACCCTGTGCCGCCTTCTCAAAAACTCGCTTCACGGACAATTTCTAGCTGGAGACACTTTGTAAATAGTCCTTCAGCGTGACTGGACCTAGCTGTTTTCTTGACTTTCTTTTAGAACCAATCTCTTTGTATGAACCACCATCAGGTTCACAGACTCCTGAAACCAACCACAGAGCCCTCAGTCCGCACATTGCACCAGTTGCAGGGAACCCCAGGTGGGTGAGGAGGGGGTCCCAGACGTGGGGGGCTGGAGGGGCAGGTCCAAGAGGCTGCAGAGGAGGGGGAGGGGGCGGGGCAGTCCTGGGGGAAGAGGGGTGTTAGCTGGCAGACCCTCCGTGGCCTGGGACTGGCTCCCACCCCGTGGGCCCAGACCAGGTGACTCTAGCCCATCATGTCGCAGGCCTAGAGACCTGCCATCTCATTGTTTTGCTCTGTCTTTGCAGGACGACTCACAGAATCAGCAGTGAGTCACTCCTGCGTCAGCTCCTGGGGGTGCAGAGGACTTGGCTGCCTCGGCCCGAATCCGGGAGACCTGGTTCTCAGGGGAGAGAGGGAGGGGACACCCCACTGTCATATGGGCGGGTTTCTCCTAGCTAGCCCAGTTTGGGAAACCCAACAGGCAGGTTGGGGGCCTCCTGCCTCCTCTCTATGTGGCCTCCCGGTGGGAGGGGGGCATAGGAAAGAAGTGCAAAGGCCAGGGGTCGGAATGACGAAACACAGGTGGACAGGACAGCTAGGTCCCTGGCAGGACCATCAGACAAACTCACACCCACCTGCCCGCATTTTAATCCCAAGTGTACCCCTGCCTCCCAATGTCCCCATACCTGGAAAAACAGGAACGGGAGAATAAATAATTTATTGAAATTGTAATAAATAAGATATGGGGGCAGGGCTACAAACAACTGTAAAAATCGTCAGCACGGATATATACACACAGAAAACAAAGGCGCTCCCGCGGGCGGGGCAGTGCCGGCATGCGGGCGCCCCCCAGAGGCAGGTGGCTCACTTACAACAGCGGGAAGGGCGCACGGGAAAGGTGCACGGTCGGGCGGCTGGGGCCCCGCAGCCGCCGGTCTCCCCAGATCCCTAATGCACGCGGCCCTGGGACGGCCCGGCGCCCCGAGTGGGCCCGTTCCCCTGTGAGTGCCCACGGAGCTGCACCCCCTGCACGATCCTCATCACCCAGGAGCGGTGGGCAGCCAGGCTGATGTAGACGCCGGGCCGGTCGCGCTCCGCACAACCCTCGCCCCAGCTGATGATGCCCGCCAGCAGCCAGGTGCCCTCGACCTGGCACATGAGGGGGCCCCCGGAGTCACCCTGCGGAGAGGAGGCAAGGTCAGGGACCCACATGGCTCAGGGCTGGACAGAGCCCAGGACCCAACACAGCAGGTGGCAAGGGGTTCCCTCAGGGGGCGGATTTCTCTGTCCTGGAGGACAGGCCCGCGGGCTCACTGCTGGTGAGGAGCACTCTGTGCCACACCTTCGCGCTCACAGCCCCCGAGCCACACTGGCATCCTGGGTAGCAGAGTAGGAACTGCAACCAGGACCTTACAGTGTCCGAGCCCGGGTGCGGACCGTCACAGCACCCGCTGTCCACTGCCACAGTGATGGGGCTGGAGCTGGTTCTGGGGACTCCTCAGGAGAAGGCAAGCTCCCAGAGAGCGGGGTCCGGCACACCCAAGATGCTCAGTAGATGTTTGGTGTACGGCCGGAAGGATGGAGGCCTGGCTCTGTAGGCATCTGGGGGACTCGCGGGTCCCAGCTGTCTTGGGGAGGTGAGCAGCGGGCAGTGATGGGAAGAAGGTGGGGTGCTCACCAGACAGGCATCTCGCTGCCCCTCCAGGTAGCCAGCACACAGCATGTCCTCAGTGATGGCCCCCTGCCCCGCTCCCCGCCAGTACAGGAGGCTGCAGACTTCTGAGTCGATGATGGGAACCTCCAGCTTCTGCAGGGTCTGGGGATGAGGCAGGGGCACTGGGGGCAGGGAGCAGAGGACCAGGCTTGGGAAACCCTCTCTTCATTGTCCCGACGGCCCCCTCCGAGGCAGTTCTCAAAGGCTAATGGCTCAACCCTGTTAGGCTCTCCCAAATGCCTGTGGAAAACCTGAATTCCAAGACTCCACCTCTGGACCTACTGAATCCGAACAGAAGTGTGCATCCTGAGATCCTGAATCTTTAGAGCTTTCTGAGGCCCACAAAATGGTTAGAACCACTGGTCCTAGCTTGTCCTGCCTCAGGCACCACTTTGTCCAGCACGGGGACTGGAACAGGGAAGTGTTCAATAAATGATCACCCCATGCTGGAGATTATCAGGACCTGAGGAGTCCCCCAAACCCTAGGGGGATTGCAGACCCTGGGGTTGGTCTGTAGACCCCCCCCAGCCCGTAATTCCAGTTCTCGAAGGATCCCTGCAGGATGACTATGGGGAGGCTGCCTGTAACCTCGGACTCAGGGGGATCCCCAGGCACCTGGGGTCATTTCTCTTAATTCTTCTGAAATGTGGTTAATCATTTTTCTTAAACTTTTTCCTCCTGACCACCCCCCCCATTATCTATCTATCATCTTTTTTTGCTTCTCTGCCTCTTACTTTATCTGCCTTGTGTTTCTAGATGATGTTTTCCAGACCTGGTCTGACAATTTCATTTTCACAACGTCCTTCTGGAAATTTCGCCTGCAATTATGGCACGCTGCCACCAGGAGATGCCTGTTCCCCCACAGTCAGCCTGGCCCAACACATGCTCCTTCCAGCTTTTCCTCCATCACCTAATAGCCTCGTCCATCTGGCTGCTGCCACCCCAGAACATCATCACAGATCCCTTTTAACTAGAAGAGACCTACAAGCGTCCATCTAGCTTTCTGAGACTTCCCACCTCTGGGCTGCAGTTCACTTTTTCTTCTGTGTCTGTTGTCAGAAGAGTCTTTTTCCTTTTGCTATGCCTCTGGCCTCTACCCTCTGCTGTCCACTGTACCTGTGTCTCCAGGAGCCTGCTAGCCTCTGTCCCCAGCCACCCCTGGCCACCCAGTAAGGGAGAAGCCGCACCTCCATCATGGATGCTCCCCCAGCCTGCAATCCAGCAGCGCATGTTGGGAGAGAGACGGATGGAAGCATCAGGCAGGCAGATGGGCAGGATTCGCTCAGAGAAGTGGATGGAGTGCTCAAGGCGCACCAGGGCGATGTCTGCACGGGAGCCCTCTTCCCATGAGTACACAGGGTGGGACTGCACCCAGGCGATACCCACCTCCTGGGACCTTGGGCCAGGGTTCCCCAGCTGCCAGGCCCCCAACAGCACAAAGAACTGGGATGGCTTGTTCAGAGTGCTGGCAGGAAGAGGAAAGGGGGTAGGGTCAGTCAGGAACCCTGGCGGGGGGGGGGGGGGCTGGGAAGGGTCAGGGAGTGTCTGGGGGACAACATGCTTATGGAGGCCCACAAGAAGCAGCAGGGTCTCTCCTCTCTGAGAGGCCCTGAGACTGGACAGAGACCAGGAGGCTGGGGCTGAGTGGGGAGCCCGGGGTCCGGGGCAGGAGGCCTGGGGTATCAAGTGCAGGACCGGCGTGCATACCCCTTGAAGCAGTGGGCGGCGGTGACCACCCAGCGGCTGGTGAGCAGGGAGCCTGCACAGTGGTGGGTCCCGTTCTTCTGGATGCTCACGACCCAGGGCCACTCGGCATCGGTGCTGTCCTCACCACCCACGATCCGGTTCAGCTGCTGGGGCTTCCCACAGGCTGGGGGTGCTGGTGGAGGAGGGTCACGTTTTGTCACCCCCAGGGCCCAAGCCTCCCGCCCAGCCCCATGCTGTTCTTCCCTGGTCCTCCCCTCAGGCTGGCCTTCCCTCTGCACGCCTCTCACCTGCTGCTGCCCTGCCCTGCGCCCCTCTCCTACTCAGAGTCTCCGCTCTACCTTCCAGGCCCCCTTGGCTGCCTGCTTTCCGCTCCTGCCCGACCACCCCTTCTGACCTGCCCCCCGCCCAGACAGACACAGACTTCCCCTGCCCCCACCACTCAGGGCGGCCCCACTCACCAGGTATCTTGGCAGCATGGAGGGAGGCTGAGGGCAAGGGAACGAAGGGTCAGGCCAGTGGAGAGGAGCCCCCCAGTGTTCAGGGCAGCTCCCCAGACCCCCATCGTGGGGCATTTCCTGGAGCCTGGGCAGGGCTGACAGAAACCTTGGGCTCTGTCTCTAAGCTGCAGCCTTACCCTCCCACCACCTGTGCTCCATCCCACGACCTGGTGGAGGATGAAGGGCGGCTAGCTCCTGGGCGCCTCTCACAGAGGAGTCGGGGAGCACATGCCTGACCGTCTCAGGCTCCCCCCCACACCCAAGTCTGTGGCCCAAGACCCTCTCAACCCCAAGCCCAAGGCCTGGAACAGAAGCATGTGGACCCAAGAGCAGGGAGGGGGGAGGAGGGGGAGGAGGAGGACGAGGAGGAGGGGGCAGCAACGGGAGGGCTGAGGCTGCTCAGGTCTGCCCAGTGCCTGCCTCAGTGCGTCCTGCAGTCCTGCTGGCAGCCACAGGACATGGCAGAGAGGAGCAAGAAGCACAGAAGGCGAGGGGGAGAGGCACAGAGACCGGGTGCAGGCAGGGCCGGGAGAGAGGGCGGGAAGGTGCTGAGTAGGGAGAAGGGAGGGGGTGGCCCGGGGGGGGGGGCAGAGGAAGGAGGGGCGGCAGGTCCTCAGGACTCACCTGCAGAAGCCAGAAGCAGCAGGGGGGTTAAGATCCTGAGACAGCCCCCACCCTGGGCTGGGGGAGTTCTGGAAACTACCATAGCCAGTGGGGGCACGGGCACAGCTGGGAGAGCAGTCCTGCCTGTGACAGGAGTGTGCAGACTTCCCTACAGGTCACCCCAGGTTTTATCCTGGGAGGTGGAATGCCGTTGGACCAGTCCCCCAAGTAAGTGAGTGGCTCAGTCCCTGCCACCTGGGCTGTAGGTCACAGGAGGGCTGGGACTGCTGGGAGGAAATGAGCCGTTAAGGGGACTGGGGGCTCTAGCGGAGACCCCTACCTCTGCCCTGGAGGAGTGGACTCAGGGCTCTGGTTTAGGGGCTCAGGACCCTGGCTCTAGCTGTGGGCCCAGGATCTACCCCCTGGAGGAACAGGACCCAGACCCAGAGATCTAGGCCAATGGCCTTGACATTGACTAAGAAAGGTCCCCAGTTTGGGAGGGGAAGGGAAAGTCTGGGTCTGCAGCAGCTGGAGGCTAGGGTACGGGGTCTTGCTAAGGTCCCAGGGTCTTGGGGAAAAGGGGGTTGCCCAGAGGCTCAGTAATGGCTCCTTCCTCCAGGGGCCACCGTGACTCAGCCAGGAGACCTGACTGAGCCCTGGGCTCTGGGATCCCGTTAACTCACTTCCCAGAAAGCTGTGAATCAGGCCCCCAGTGGCCGCCTGTCATGTGGGTCCTGTCACTCGGTGACGAACAACTCACCCCTCACCTGGACTGCAGGGAAGCCCAGGTGGGGCAGTCCGGTGCCCAGGTGGCTGACTGATGTGGCTGCCTGGGCAGGGTTAGGGTGCCACCCCCACGCCCAGCCTGGCCCCTGCACTCCGGTCAGAGGGCAGCGGGGCTCCACTGGAGCAGGGAGCCTGGGGATGCACCAGATGAGACCTTGTGACCCGGGGTCCCCACGAGTTCCTCCCTGACTCAGCTCTCTGCTCCTGTGATGCCCCCACCCCAAGCAGGGGGCACAGGCTCACTGTGTATCTCTGTCCTTTTGTTCATTTGATCAACAAGCCAGGTGCCGGGAAGCGGTGCGAAACAGCGGGAGCATATGGTGTGCCCTGCATTGCTGCATCTCAGCCTCAAATCCCCTTACCACCGTTCCCACTCTGCAGCTGAGGAAACTGGGGCCTGGGGGGGAGGGGTGGAGCTGGGGGGAGAGGTGGAGCCTGGATTTGAACCTCAATCCAGAGGCAGGTGACTGGACCGGACACAGTAGGTCCGGAAGGCTCTTGGTCCAGAGGATGGATGGTTTTCACCCAAGGTCCTAGGTGTGGGGGGGCAGGGAGTCTCAGGGGCCCAAGGAGGCACCTGACTCTGGTGGGGCCGCCAGTGAAGGCTGCCCAGAAATGGAGGACCTCAAAACAGAGGCCTGGAGGGCAAGTGGGAGTGGGCCTTGCAGAGACTCAGGAAGGAGGGCTCCTCGAAGAAGAGGGGGAGTCTGGGGCTGGGAGGGGTGGGGGCCCTCCAGACCGACCCTCAGTGCACCCCGCTGGGTACACCACCTTGGCCTCTCTGGAGCTCCCCAGCTTGGCCAACATGTTCTGCCCCCACAGCCTGTGGGGGGCCCCCTGAGGCTGCTGCCTCCCCCCGAGGCCGGAAGGGTGGCGGGAGTCAGCAACGGACCACCTACCCAGGAGACTGCGACACCACAAAGGATCACTGGTGTTTTACTGGCCCCCCACGCCAAACCTGCTTTGGTGGGAAGGGCAGGAGACAGCCAGGGGTTAAACTGCAGCCAGAACCACCCCTCCGCATCAGGGCAAGCCCCCTGTCGCACCCCGCCCGTCCCGAACAGCCCCCAGCTGATGCGCTCTTCCCAGGACTGGGAGGAGAGGGCTGCTGGAGAGCACCCTCACACAGAGGCCAAGGTGAGGGGCTGGTTCTGTGGGTGCTCCCCTCCCCACCTGCCCCCGATCCTGGGTCACCCCTATACTCCATGGCTAGCCTCAGGCTCCCCCAACCCACTTCCTCCCTGCAACTACGGTGGTTGGCCTCCCCAGCTCATTTGATAAGCATTTACTGGGCAACTGCTGTATGCCAGGCCCTGTGCTGGACAGTGGGACACAGCGGTGGGTAAGACACAGGTCCTATCCTCAGGCAGCACGCATCTCCCCGGGGCTGGGCGGCGGAGCAGGTGACGATGGTGAGGAGTCAGGGACAAGGGCAGAGGGGAGTCTGGAGGATTCTGCTGAGCCGAACTGGTCCAGACTGCTGCCTCCCCAGTGTCCTCTGTGTAACAGCCTTTCCTGGCACCTGGGTCACTGCCCAGGTGACCCAAGGGGCAGGCATGTGTTCTGAGATGTCGCTGTCCCCAGGACGGGGTGGCTAGGGCCTGGCAGGTGCCACAGGAAATCCTGAAAAGCCAATGAAGACTCTGGCACGGGCCCTAAGCAAGGCCCTAGAGACCGGCTCCCCGGTTCCCAGAGAGTGGGGACCTTGGCGTGATCCAACGCTCAACAAAAGATTTACGGAGCGCCTACTGTATGCTGGAGCCATGCCAGGCGTGCTGGCTGGGCACCTCGTCGCCTGGGCACGCAATCCTGCCGGCCATGTGGCCGTGGCGCCATCTCAGGGCCACCGACGATGTGCAGCAAGGTGCGCAGGATGCACGGGGCTGCAGAGCTGGCCATGCTGCCCCTGAAGCAGGGGCCCGCCACCACCATTTCAGACAGGGCAGACGTCGGCACTGGGCTATCCATTCATCCCCAACCCCAGTCTGCCAGTGCCTGCCGCGTGCTGGGCGCTGCCGTACCAGCTGGAGATACAGCAGCGAGCAAACCGAAAGCAACCCCGGCCCTTGTGTCAGGGACGCCGGAGGAAAGCCAGGATAAACTATAGGAAGAAATCATTTAGTCTGATGGGTGATGAAGTCCCGGGGAAGCCAAACCAGGAAGGGGATGGGGCCGGGGGCGGGGGGAGGGTGGCCATTGTGTCAGGAACTCAGGACAGTGCTCACTCCAGTGCTCACTCTCCGGCTGAGTCTTACAGGTGCAGTTGGAAGTCATCCCAGCCCCCAGAACAGCACCAGCAAAGGCTCCGTTGGGTGGGACTGGCAGATTCGAGCTGTGGCAAAGGGGAGGCACAGGGCGGGGGGGGCCTCTCTGTGGAGGTGACTCTGACCTGGGCTCCAGGGAACCAGATGGGGAGAGGTGGGGAGGCTGTTCCAGGGACCAACCAGCTCGTGGGCACAGGGGCGGGCGCTCGGGGGTGCGGGGGGCAGCTGACGGCTCTCAGCAGAGGGTGCTGGGACACACGTGGCCCTCGTGCCTGAGACCCCGCCCCCAACATGTCCTGCACCCCACATTCACAGCAGCAGGACCCACAGAGCCCCAAAGTGGACGCAGCCCAATGTCCATCTGTGGATGAATGGATAAACACAGTGTGGCCTGTTCACCCGCCCAATGGAGTATTATCTCATTACCCAGCCATAAAAAGGAATGAAGCGCCGGATGCCTGCCACAGTGTGGGGGAAGCCGGAGGACACTGTGCTGTGACAAGAGCTGGACGGCAAAGGACAAATACTGCAGGATTCCACTTGTAGGAGGTCCCCGAGGTCGCAGAGCCACAGCCCCAGGAAGTGGAAGAGGGGGTGCTGGGGGCCAGGGAGGGGCCCGGAGTTAGGGTTCGGCGGGGACACAGTCCTTCAGGAAGATGGAAAAGGTCTGCAGGTGAAGGCGGGCCGTCTGCACGTATTTAATGCCCCCGAGCCATACCCTTAGCAGTGGCGGAAACAGTAATACTGTAATTAAAAGAATGGGGAAGAAAATCTGAATGTCCCCCCTCTTGTGAACACTGGGCCGCAGAGGGGAGTAGCCAGTGCCCTGGTAGCCCCCAGGACAGCAGCGGCCCCGCCGCCCCGCCGTGGGAGCGAGCAGAGCACTCACAGGAGCAGCTAAACGGGAGCTCCTTCCTCCACCCCGGGCCTCAGTTTATCCATCGGTGAAGAGGACTGGTCAGCCCTCCGCCCTGCCTGTCACAAGCGCGGGAGCCACAGCTGCTCAGGTGTGAGCGCTGGCTGAGCAACACCAGGCCGCGCATCTGCAGGCAAGGTTTTCTGGAACCATTCGTCCCTGGCTGGCTGGCTGGCCCTGGAGACGCTCAAGGACACGGCTCACTGGCTGGTGTTCCGTCATTGGCGATGTCCTTCCTCTGGTCTAACCACACTCCTGAACTCTCCTAGGAACCCATATGTCTCCAACCCTGTCCCAGGTCCCACCCAGAGCCCCCTCTCTACCCCAGCCCAGCCCCCACAGCCTGGGCCTCCCATTTTCCTCTGCCTCTGCCCAGGCTCCTCACGGTCTCCCCAGTTCTGCCCATCCCCATCCTGGCCGCAGAGCTCTGCCCCTGCTCCCTTCCATGCATGGCGTCTTGGGATACTCGGTAGTTCCACCAAAGCCTCAAGTGTCAAGCACGCCGAATCCTCTCCCCATCTTCTGGCTCTCCAGCCCTGGCCTGTGTGGTCTGGGCATGCCCACACCCACGTCCCACCTAAAACTCGGAAATAAAGCTTTCTCCACCTTATAACAGCATTGTCTGTCCTCGTGACATCTCCATGAAGTGGAGGCTGAGCACCCCCTGTTGCCCAGCCTTCCTCTCTCTCTCTCTCAGGGGTCCCCAATTCCCCACACCCTACCTCACTCCCACACTTTCTAAATGCAGAGCCCCAGCTACCTGACTCTTTGAATGCTGGACTTCCAGGGTCCAGGTGTTGATTATATGAGTCAGGTATCTTTGTGCTGGCTGATGTCTTCCTGGAATAGAAAGCACTGTTAGCTCTTGTGGTCCACTAAGACCTTCAGGCATCTTCCAGGCTACACTTACAGCTGCTCCCCCATCCCTTACTGATCTACTCTCTTCTGCTACGGCTCATCTCTAAGTCAGCTTGCTCCAGAGTTTTCCTTCCATGCCTTAGAGCACTCTCCTAAGTTTTGTTCACAACAGTTTCCTCTTTCAGAAAAGTTGGCTGTACGCTGGGTTTCTTAGGGCTAATCACGTTTTCTCAGTGACTCCCACCTTTCTCATGGAAAAATAATCCATCAGTCTGGGCTGCGAATCACTGGGGAGGAAGGTAGTCAGTCCTCCTACAGAAATGTCACTGGGCTTGTCCACTCTGGGGGCCAGAACCCCTTACCTCCACTCCCTAGTCTATATACCACTTCTCTGGTTGGGGGGAGAATCCTTTCTTTTGCCCCCCACACACCACCACCATGACAAGAATTTCCTCCTTGTGTCTGGCTAAGCTGACGGATCACAGGTAAACTTGGAGCCCTCTTTGCTCTGTTTACCTTTAGAACAGCACGTTTACTAGAGGGATGTGTTCCCAAGGGCTCTGACTGGCCAGCAAGAGCCGATCGTTGTTTCCAGGAAGTCTTCAAGTGGTTGACATCACATTCGTATTCTGAAATCAGGCGTGCACGGGACAATTTACACCACCAAAATCAGCAAAGGCCACGAACAGGCCTTTCCCCCAAGACGGCCCGCTGCAAAGCTCTGACCCGCATGCCGAGTATCACCCACATGACCTGCCTATGCTAGAGCCAGACTCCCCAGCACTCAGCCATGTCTCCTTCTACCTTGGATGGACTGGAGCCTACTCTAACCACAACACTGACATCGGTCTGGAAGGGCTGCGCTTCTCTGCGACCAGGAAGCAGAGGGGAGCTCCAGGCTGGGAAGGGCCAGGGCCAGGCCCAGAGGAGCCTGCTGGGAAGAAGGGCAGAGGGCAACGGGCAAGCTGGCTGAGCTGACTCGGCTGGGTACCCATCACCAGGTTGGGCAGCTCCCAGCACTCTTGGTGACATATCAGTGACTCACAGACCAAGGAGAGGTGGCAGGACCTCAGTCTTGAGGTCAGAAGTCATGGCCAAGGGCTCATGGAAAGGAAGTGAATGCTGCATAGGATCAGCCACGTCTGAGGGCAGGTGCAGAATGAGGGGCCCCAGTCCAGTTCCCAAGGGGAGCTGGTCCCAGAGCTGGGAGCTGCAGGTCCCCCCAGCCTTCCTTCAGGGCTTCCTACGGAGATGTGACCCAGCCCCCCAGGTGACCTGCGCAGCCGAGTCATGCCTACAGAGAGGAAGCATGGAAAACCAGCCCCAGCCTCCCCCGCAGGGTGGAGAGCCACCTCCAACCACGTTCCTCCTCCTCCTCACCCCTCTAGGGCAACGGGTGACTGTTGGTTACTGCTAATGAATGGCTTCTGGGTTAAGTCGGTGTGGTTTCTCCAGCCAGGAAGACAGACAGCTCTGGGGCATAGGGCGGCGGCTGGGATGGGGACCCCTGTCTGTGCTGGGAGTCGGGGGAGGGGGAGGCCCAGAGCACCTAGTAAGGTATAAGGCACCCACTTCTACTATCACTGCCCATCCTTTAAGCCCGTCTGGGTGCTGAGGACTTGGGACTCCTGATGGGCATCTCCAACTAAGCCCGTCTGGGTGCTGAGGACTTGGACTCCTGAGGGGCATCTCCAACTAGGGGACCTTGACATCCCCTCGAACCCTGACACCCCCAACCCCCCACCTCAGAAAAGAGCACTACCATCCGCCTGGGGGGTCCAGCCCTAAGGCGAGCCATCCCAGACTCATCCTGTGCCTCCCCACCCATATCCAACTGAAAAGGAAAAACTACTCTGTACACGCAGAATGATTTTTGACAACAGATGTGTGGGATTTTGCTCACCAAGCAGTTCTCCAATTTTCTGTGGACACCAACTGGGTGTCCTCTGATTTAACTCAATTCACACACCAACTGGACTTGGCACAGACCCTACAGGGTAAGGGCTCAGCCTCACAAGATCCCCTGGACTTCACGTGCCAATCCGGTAGTAGGCCCTCAGGTCACCCACACTTCTGTCCGACATGGCTAGAAGTCCAGGCTTCCCAGGACCCCTCCTCAGGTTCAATAATTTGCTAGAATGGCTCACAGAACTCAAGGAACACTTATGTTTACCAATTTATTATATAATAAAGGATACAGGTGAACAGCCAGATGAAAAGGCACATAGGGCAAAATCAGGAAGGATCCTGAATGCAGGAGCTACCGTGTTGTGGAGTTGGGGTGCGCCATGCTCCCAGCATGTGGACGTGTTCACCAACCTGGAAGCTTCCTGAACCCCACACTTTAGGGATTTTCATGGAGGCTCATCACGTGGGCGTGAACGATGATTCACTCCATCTCCAGCCCCTTCCCGTCCCCTGGAGGCTTGGTCTTTCTGGTGACTGGCCTCCATCCTAGAGCTATCCAGAACCCGCCAAGAGTTACCTCCTCAGACAGACATCCCTGCCACTCAGGAAATCCCAAGGGATTTAGGAGCTCTGGGTCAGGCACTGGGGGCGGGGCAGAGACCAGAGTGTGTATTTGTAGCAGGATCACACATCGCAGGGCATCCATTTCAAAGACATCCATCTGGAATAAACGTATCACCAGCTGCACGACAAAGCTACCAGTTACAACTAGACAAGGAGCCAGTCCATTACCCTTGTGGAAAGCCCTGGGTGAGCTATATAATTGGCCCTTTGAATGACCCCACTTCTCCCTTCCCGCACCCTAATTCCCACTCTTTGTTTAAATTCACCAGTAAACAGTGAGACCCCAGCCTTCTCTGGCTCGGACTCTAGTAAAGGTAGAGCCCTGGTTGGTGCTCTTCCCTGACTCCCTGAGACCTCACTGGGTGGCCCTAAGGCGTACCATGTCCCCTTCAGGGCTTGTGAGTAACAAATCTGGTGTTTTTTTGTTTTGTTTGTTTTTCCAGTTTCCTGATGGTTGTTGCTGAGGTGCATCTTGCAATCAATCATAGGAACCACAAAGGCCTAACCAGCTGCAATGTGTCTGGGCGGCGGGGGGGCTGCCAGTGGGGGGGTGGGGATTCCAGCCATGAGCTGGGCATCCAGGCCCTTCTCCCCGGCCGCACAGCTCATCAGCTCTGCCCTGGACGCGGCAACGGCCTCCTCGCCAGTCTCCTCCCATAGCAACCAGAGATGTTTAACAAAACTCAAGTTAGAGCAGGACACTTCCTCCTTTAAAACTCTGCCAGTGCCCACTGTGCTTGGAAGGAGCTCCAGACTCCTCCCTCAGGCTCTGCATGACGAGCCCCCTGCAGTCCTCTCCCGCACATTCTCGCCTCCTGGCTCACTCCTGTCCAGTCACATGACACCGCACGGGCCCTCCCTGTCCTCAAAGCCCTTTGCCCTCTGAGGGCTTCCATATGTGCTCTTCCATCTACCTGGAAGGCCCTAACCCCATCTTCAGAGTCTGCACCTTCTCCCACGGCTTAGTTCAAGTGGCATTCTCTCCCGACTCTTCTACTCGGCCCTGCGGGTACAAGTGCGAAGATCTGCCCTGGGCAAACAAGATCACACGAGATCCCTGATGGCAGTGCTGGCGCCTCCAGAGATGATCTGATCTTACGGGGTGTGTGCCTTTCTCTGTCTCTGATGAGGCTATTCACAACTCTGTAGGGACAGAACTTAACTGGCAGAAAACAGACAGTAAGGCCAGTAATTCTTGTCTCTAGAAAAGCAGGTCACGTCCCACCAATGCAAATGGGTTGCTTCCTCGGTGTCCTGACAGCTTTGCCAGTTTCCGTCAGTTGGCAAATTCATTTCAGCAATCCTTCCCGGACTATAAATGTGTGCTGCTTTGAGCCCTCTTTTGAACAAGTTAATATCTTACTGGTTCCCTCCTTAACTGATAAAAAAATCTCCGAGATGATCTTAGGAAAATCATTTTACCTTTTGGTGAAAAAATTCAATGTCAGCCTGTACATTTCTCTTATAAAAGTTACTATATGTTTGTTAGAAACTAGCTTGGTGAACCATCAGTTCCATGAGGACAGGAACTTCTTTTGCTTGTTGGGAAAAACCGTGAAAGACTTTGAGACGTGCAAAGAAGGTAACAGGCTGTGCTTCCAGCAGGGGCTGAGCACAGAGAGCAGGTCCTCTGGAGCTACCCAATTCTACAGGGTCTCTGTGCTGTTGTCTTCCACTAGGCTATTTTACCACTACATTTTCCCCTCCAACCTGTGAAAAAGAGGATTCTCAATATCATGTTTTCTTGCTCTGTAGGATACTGACCAGTTCTGCATCCAGTTTTCAGATTTCAGCACTCCTGATTTCCTATATGTGTCCTCTTCAGATTCCCTTTTAAACAAGTTTTGACAACCTCTTGGTTTCCTCATTCATTAATGAGTTAAAATTTTTGACACATGCCCATTTTGTATTTATT
Source organism: Phoca vitulina (assembly GCF_004348235.1). Lineage (NCBI taxonomy): Eukaryota > Metazoa > Chordata > Mammalia > Carnivora > Phocidae > Phoca > Phoca vitulina. Next base: position 467,426 of record NW_022589736.1, read on the forward strand.
TGAAAGTCATGCCTTTACCTTTCTGAAAATTACATTAAAAAAAAAAAAGATTTTAGGAACGCCTCAGTGGCTCAGTCGGTTAAGTGTCTGCCTTCCGCTCAGGTCATGATCCCAGGGCCCTGGGATCCAGCCCCACATCGGGCTCCCTGCTCGGCCAGGAGCCTGCTTTTCCCCCCCCTCCCCCCCCCCCCCCCCCCCCCCCGCTTGTGATCTCTCTCTCTCTGTGTCAAATAAATAAGTAAATAAAAATAAAAAAAAAAAGATTTTATTTTTAAATAATCTCTATGCCCAATGTGGGGCTTAAACCCACAACCCTGAGATCAATAGTCACACGCTCCACCAACTGAGCCAGCCAGGTGCCCTTTGAAAATTACATTTTTAATGTCTATTATACCCCCAGTGCTTGGTATGTAATGGCAATTTTGTTGAATAAATTAATTAAATGAAATAGTTTACAAATTTGTATTTAATTAATAAAGCAGGTTGCAAATTCTATTTTTTCCTTTTTATATTATTTCAATCATGCTATTATATTAATCTGCTTTTAAAATTTAACATATTTTGGTATCCCATGTCAGTAAACTATTCATTCATAACACGACTGTTAATGCCATGTAATATTCCACTGTATAATTTACCCAAGGCTGTGTCCTCTGATACTGGACATTCTTTTTACTGTTGTATATAATACTTCAGTAAACAACCTTGTTCATAAATCCTTAAAAAACATCTGATTAGTTCCTCAAGTTATGTTCCTAGTAGGGAAATCACTAGGTCATAAACTTATTTGATATGTATTGTCAAACTACTCTCTTTTCTTTTTTTTTTTTTTTAAAGATTTTATTTATTTATTTGAGACAGAGAGAATGAGAGAGAGAGAGAGAGCACATGAGAGGGGGGAGGGTCAGAGGGAGAAGCAGACTCCCTGCCGAGCAGGGAGCCCGATGTGGGACTCGATCCTGGGACTCCAGGATCATGACCTGAGCCGAAGGCAGTCGCTTAACCAACTGAGCCACCCAGGCGCCCAAACTACTCTCTTTTCTAAAAACACTCTTCTAGAGTTGTGTAGTGATTTCTTTTTTTCCCCTTTCTTTACCATGGAAAAATAGAATGCAAGTATTTTCCCTCATACCCTGGCAGGGTTTGAAGGCTCAGTCTTCCTTGCCCTTAAGGAAAGAACTAGCTCTCCAGTTGTTAATGATGTGGTGTCAAGGCTGAATTCACCAGCAAGGTGTTGTGAAAGAGGGGAGTACTGGTATGGAGAGAGAGAGGAGACAGGAAATGTGTCAGCTAGGAACAGGAAAGGGTAAAGATTTCACCAAGTCTAAGATGGGCGGGCCTGCAAACCTAGCAAAGTTCCATGAGGATGCCGCTCAAATGTCTAGGAGCACCCCCCGGAAGCCGAGGCTTCACTGGCAGATCCCAGCTCTCACCAGGACCCTGTCGTTCAGGCGTCAGGGCCTGGAGTGGAGCTCCACACCTCCCTAAGCAGGCAGATTTTCAGCCAGGACGCTGATAGGGCCCAAACTGAGTATCAACTACGGATTGGTAAATAGCCACTTCCCTAAGGCCCCAGTTGCCCCTAAATGGCCAGCTGCTCCAGCCCTCCCCTAGACCTTCCCAAACTCTAGCAACTGGAAAGTTTATGCCTGGGGGCGTCTGGGTGGCTCAGTCAGTTGCGCAGCCAACTCCTGACCTGATTTCTGCTCAGGTCATGATCTCAGGGTCCTGGGATAGAGCCCCATGAGACCCATGTCAAGCTCCCTGCTCAGCGGGGAGTCTGTCTACTTGAGGGACACTCTCTCCCTTTCCCTCTGTCCCTCCCCCTGCTCTCTCTCTCAAATAAATAAATAAATCAATCTTAAAAAAAAAAAGTTAATGCTTGTTGAGGCAGGGGGCCTCCAAACCTCTCCAGCAAGCCTGTTCTGATTGTTTGGAACTAGTTATTGAATATGTTTAACGTTGCCCCTGCACCTGTCCTGGGGGGGCAGGGGTGGGGAGCAGTACAGGAAAGGGAGGAAACTAGACTGAGCTGGTAGAGTGGTTAATATCCCATCCATTTCTCCTGCTGTCTCCCAACCTGGTTAACCCTCCGAGTCCTTCCTAACTTGCTAACTCTGGGCACTCAGTCTGTTCTAGACCCACAATATGCAGAGGAGCCCCACCATGATGGCTGACACTGCTCCAGGATCAAGTGGATTTCAGTTCCAACAACAGCTGGCTACCATACTCAACACATGGCCTCACTTCCTCCTGGCTCTGCTCAAAGCATCGTCTTCCCCACTGTACTGATGAGGAAACGAGCTCAGAGAGGGGAGCAGCAGGGAAGTACAAGGCCAGGAGTCAAATGCTGTGGGGCCATTTTAAGATCTTAAGCCCTGACCATATGGCATCAATCACATGCACAAGCACCTCTCTCTACAGAGTAAATGCAACGGACGGGTAACTATAGGCTTTGAGTTGCAGCTGGCTGGTGAACAGTAACACTTTCGAGATATTATTAAGGATCTATTCATTTCAATTTGGCAGCTCCCTTTTCCTATTTGAGAATAAGAATTGTTTTTCAGGACTCCGCTATTTTTATGAGTCCCATGGTGCTGCAATACTGAAAGGCTAGCACAGGCTGAAACCCTGGTCTTCTAAGGGCATGCCCAGCTCCTCCCCCTTCCCCTGCAATACGATCCCCATTCTACAGACAAGCAAACCCTATACAGATTCCTCTGGGTGCAAATAACCAAGGACCGTGACTCACACCCAATGAGGCAAAATAACGTGACTATTATTGGGACTTTACCATGCCAGTAACACCTGTCCAGGGAAACAAAAGGTGCAAATAACCTGACTCTCCCACTTTACAAAAATGCATTTAAAACCGCACAACTTTCGGGGCGCCTGGGTGGCTCAGTCGGTTAAGCCTCTGCTTTCGGCTCAGGTCATGATCTCAGGATCCTGGGATCGAGCCCTGCGTGGGGCTCCCCGCTCAGTAGGGAGTCTGTTTCTGCTTCTCTCTCCCTCCGCCCCACCCCCACCCACCCCCGGCTCGTGCTCTCTCAAATAAATAAAACTTTTTAAAAAAACAAAACACGCACAACTTTCAACAGGTGGCATTAAACAACAGTTGAAGCTCCAAGACTGAAACCCTCACCTCACTGGGACCACAAATCCTGAACTATTGTGCCTAACAATCCTCAACTATGTAGCCCGAGACTTACCCAATCCTAATTAAATCCTGCAACCAAAAGCCCTCCTGAAACTGGTCCCAAACCTCAATACCTCAGCTGTGCCCTCCCACCTCCTCTCGACTCAGAACTCTTTTCCTGAACAAGACAAGCAACAGGTTGTTTCGACGCTGTTGTCAGCAGTTGACTCGGTGGCAGCCGCGCTGGCGCGAACGTCTCTGCACCGGGGAGCACTGCGTGCCAGCAAGGAAGAAAACCGGCGTCTGCTGCAGAAAGCGAGGCCCAGCAGGGTGCAGTGCCTTGCCCACGGTCACGCGAACGGGCCTGCGCCCCGGGCGAAGAAGGCAACCCCCTGGCCCCGGCCTTCCCGCCCGCGGGCCCTGCCCTCATCCGCGCCCGCGCCTGCACCGGCAGCCTCCTTGCCTCATCCCCTGGGCGCCGCTGCCTCAGGGTGACTCAGGAGGAAGCTCTGGTCGTTCGTCCCTCCGCACTAATCCAGCCGGACTCAGGACCCGGGAAAACACAAGGCGACTCCGCGGTGACTAATAGACTCCTAGCGACGGACGACGCGCACTCTGACCGGCTCCCCAGCCGGCGGAAGTGCGGCCACCGCGCGGGGGGTGCCGGGAAGGCGGCCGGCCTACATCCGGCCGCAGAGGCTGCTGGGTGGGGGGTGTGCGCGCGGGGCCGCTACGCGGGCAGCGGCGGGCAGAGAGCAAGGGGACCCGGGCCGGAGTTGGAGGGAGGGAGGGAGGGAGCCCCCCCGGACTCGGAGCTGAGGCCTCTGCCCGGCAGCCGCGTGCCTCCGCTAGGCCAGGAACCCCCCCCAGCTCTTACCTGCCCCGGTTCAAGAAGTAGGGAGCTCAGCCGAGGGCGTGCTGCCACCGGTTAGTGCTGAGTCCCTAGAGCCCCCGGGTAAACTTTCAGAATTTTGCAAGCTGGCTGTCAAATGTGCATGATCTTTAAAAGCCATTATTTAAAAACAATTCTGTAGACCTACAACTAAATAAGTTACGTTAAAACAAAGCAAATAAAAACCTCTCTTCCTAATTATTGTGCTTTTTTTTTTTTTTTTTTTAAAGATTTTGTATTTATTTGACAGAGACACAGCGAGAGAGTGAACACAAGCAGGGGGAGTGGGAGAGGGAGAAGCAGGCTCCCCACTGAGCAGGGAGCCCGATGTGGGGCTCGATCCCAGGACCCTGAGATCATGACCTGAGCCGAAGGCAGACGCTTAACAACTGAGCCACCCAGGCGCCCCTGTGCTACTTTTTACTATGCCCTATGTTCTAGAGATTTATTGTGTGTATTATGTCCGCACCGTGTGCTTGGGGACATTTACTTCCAACCCTATATTCAGTGACCAGCCGGGAGGGGAACGTTCACACCGCAAGCTTCAAGGATGGGCTGGTCGGGGAACAACCCGAAGTGGGCAGTTGGGAGGGCTCTTGTAAACTAAAAGTCCATTGGAGTAAACGGGCGTTCTAAATATGGGGGCTTCTCATTGGCTGGGCTGTGACAGTCTCTCATTGGCTGGGCTGTTGCCAGGGCAGGAGAAAACCTTCCTCCTGCGTGGGGGGGGGGGGGGGGGGGGGGGGGGTGCTAGTAAAGTAGCATCCACCCGCTGGGTGTGACTCCCTGTTGGCTCGGCTGTTCCTGAGCGACAGGGCTGAGAGTGCCTCCTGCTGGCGTCCTGACGGCATTCTAAAGGAGGTTTCCTTTTTTATCAATTTTCATAATAAAAATTGGCAGACTCTAGAAATCACCACACCCCCACCCCACTCCCCCCAGAGCTGGTTGTTAACCATTCCCCCGCACACTACTTGAGTCAGACAATGGCCAGGGTAGACGTTCAAGAAAATAAGGCCCAGGACTTTTTTGGACCAGCATAGGGACGGAATCAGCCTCCTCTTTATTGAGGCCTCATGCAGGTCCTGACCATGGTGCTCAGTGCATATTTGAGAAGGGGAGGGAGGAAATTATGGGCTACCCTGGGCTGTCAGTTTACTTAAGGTCAGCTTGCCTAACCCTGACCCTGACTGTGACTCTCACCTGACCTTTCTCTAATTGTCCCAACAGACTTCGCTGCACCCGTGCAAGGCCTTGAATACCAACACTCAAAAGAATTTCCCTGGTGAATGTCAGCCAGGAAAGGATTTTGAATTGGGGTGATATAACCCGAACTTTGCTTTTGGGTGAGAATCAGGCCCGTATGGAGGAGAGGCTGAGGAGAGGAACGAACAGACACCAGGAGACCAGCCTATTCTTTGGGGAGTTTGTTCAGTACCCACTGTGTCAGACCTGTGGAGGGATGGGGCTGCAGAAATGAGCGTGAGCCACAATGCGTGGCCCCAGGGAGTTCAATCTAATGGGGCAAGAGATAGTAAACAGACAATTACTATGAGTGATAAGTGCATTGAAAAACGCAGATCAAAGTGCCAAGGGTGACTCATTCTTTCTGGAGGAGGCAAGGAAGCTGTAACCCAGCCCGGACAAGTGGGGCTTGTAGGCAGACGGAAGTTGTCCGAAGAAGGAAGAGGGTGGAGCTCGCAGGCTAACAAACTGTCCTGGCAAAAAGGCCCTTGTTTGCAGAGGGCCTAGGAGATTGGGCTGGAACAGAGAGGCTAAAGGAGGGCGGGGCATGGGAGATCGCTGGGGAGGCTGGGAGGGAATGCTTGGCTGTGGGGGGCAAGGAGCCAGGCCCCACAGAGTGGGGTCAGGCGTGTTCTCTATTATTCTCCAGCCATGAGCTCTGTATCTGCAGTGACACTCAACTTTTCAGCTCTATCTCCCACCTTCCTTACATGCTCCCACCAGAAAGGAATACTGCTAGCAGCCTGACTCCATACCTGGGACCCCTGCTCTTACGCCCCAAACTCTCTTCAAACACGTATATGCTCTTTCTTTCTCTCTCTCATTCACACACTCTATTTTGTATATTTTACCCAAATTTATTGCCTAGTTGAACGTATGACTCAAAATCATTCCATAGGACAAATTATAAAAATAAAACTGCCTTTGAATAGCATTTACATGTAAATGTTTTAATCTGGGTGGCTCAGTCGGTTAAGCGTCTGCCTTCGGCTCGGGTCATGATCCCAGGGTCCTGGGATCGAGTCCCACATTGGGCTCCCTGCTCAGCAGGGAGTCTGCTTCTCCTCTTCCTCTCCCCCCTGCTCGTGATCTCTCTCTCACGCTCTCAAATAAATAAAATCTTTAAAAAAATAATGTTTTAGGGGCACCTGGGTGGCTCAGTCGTTGGGCGTCTGCCTTCGGCTCGGGTCATGATCCCAGGGTCCTGGGATCGAGCCCCGCATCGGGCTCCCTGCTCTGCGGGGAGCCTGCTTCTCCCTCTCCCCCTGCTTGTGTTCCCTCTCTCGCTGTGTCTTTCTCTGTCAAATAAATAAAAAATCATTTAAAAAAAAAAAAAATAATGTTTTAGGGGCGGCTGCATGGCTCAGTCGTTAAACATCTGCCTTTGGCTCAGGTCATGATTCCAGGGTCCTGGTATCGAGCCCCGCATCGGGCTCCCTGCTCCGCGGGAAGCCTGCTTCTCCTTCTCCCACTCCCCCTGCTTGTGTTCCCTCTCTCGCTGTGTCTCTCTCTGTCAAATAAATAAATAAAATCTTTAAAAATAATGTTTTAATCTTTATGACATTTGCATTCTGTTTCTGTATTCCAGAGTTGTAAACACATTCTATATTTTCTTTCAATATGTTTATAGTTTAGGGTTTCAAAAACATTTTTGTGAATGATCGAAAGTACAGAGATATTATATATTAGCTAGCTTTTTTCAATGATGTTTACTGAATAATCATTTCATTCCCCACTGATTTGAAATGACACTGAAATAAAATACATCTGTGCATATCTGTTAGGATATACACAATATATACAGAAAGATCAGGGATACAGAAAGACTGTATGATCGCACTTACATGTGAAATCTGAAAAAGTCATATTCACAAGAGCAGAGTGGTGGTTGCTGGGCCTGTGGGGTGGGGGAAATGGGGAGACTGGTCAAAGGGTACAAACTTCTGATTATAAGATGAATAAGTTCTAGGGATCTAATGTATAGCCCAGTCACTGTAGTTAATAATAGTGTGTTGTATGCTTAAAATTTGCTAAGAGATTACACCTCAAGTGTTCTCACAACACACATACAAAAGGTTACTACAGCAGGTGATGGATGTGTTAATTAACTTGATTGTGGTAATCATGTCACAATGTATACATATATGAAACCACATTGTACACCTTAAATATACACAATTTTTATTTGTTAATTATACTTCAATAAAGCTGGATGAATAAACAGATAAATAAATATTTATAAGAGAGAAAAAGAGAAAGGATGAACATACCAAATGGTTTAGCAAAAGTGAATCTATTTTACACATTTTGCAAGGTAAATTCATCAGCAGAGCGGTAGGTCTGGTTGTTCTGTCCCTGAGTAGGTCTTCTAGAGATATCAGAGAAAACAATTGCCCTTGTTTATGGAATCTGAGAAAATCTTGAGAATCATGTGGTGGACGTAGGTGACAGGTCACATGACGTCTGCCATTATCCTGGTAGAACGTGCTCAGCTCACCCAGGTGTGCACCATTTCCCTCATTAGAATTTCTCAACACCATCCCCCCCAAAAGAAAATCCCACAAGCTCTTAAAATACCCCATTTGACCATGAGGCTTTGGTCTTTTGTTGACGCAATGTGATTTGTTGGATGCCTGTTCAGGATAATGGTTCTGTGGCGATATCTAAGCACTCGAGTATCAAAAAGTGCAAAAAGGGGGCGCCTGGGTGGCTCAGTTGTTAAGCATCTGCCTTCAGCTCAGGTCATGATCCCAGGGTCCTGAGATCGAGCCCTGCATCGGGTTCCCTGCTTGGCGGGAGGCCTGCTTCTCCCTCTCCCACTCCCTCTGCTTGTGTTCCTGCTCTCGCTTTCTCTCTGTCAAATAAATAAATAAAATCTTAAAAAAAAAAGTTTAAAAAAAAGTGCAAAAAGTTTTGTCTGAGAACAATCACAAGTACTGTGAGAAACAGGTGGAGCATATTTTGTATTCAATGCTTTAGGCAAACAAGGCCTAACTAGAAGAATAAGTGTCAAGGGTCAGATTGGTTAACTTTCTCAAGTGGCTTTTAAAAACTGATGGTTGGTTTTACCTCTTATTTGGGTCAGAGTCAGAGATAAATTTCAGGTACACAACTTTTTTTAAAAGATCTTATTTATTTATTTGACAGAGAGAGAGAGTGCACACGAGCAGGGGAAGGGGCAGAGGGAGAGGGAGAAGCAGACTCCCTGCTCAGAGTGGAGCCCATGGGGCCTCGATCCCAAGACCCTGGGATCATGACCTGAGCTAAAGGTAGATGTTTTACTCACTGAGCCACCCAGGTGCCCCAGGTACACAAATTTTAAATAATTTTTAGCCAGAGTGGAAATTCTTGTACAAACCAGTGAAATCCAGAGTGTTGGGTGTCTTCTGAGAATTTAACACATAAGGCTCCTAATAAGGTATTGGTTACCTGGGAGTTTGGGTTAAATGCATGAGATGCCCCAAATAACAAATGCCAAAAAGTGGAAATTATTAGCTTTTCACAGTCTACAAAAAGTTCTTGGTGTACCAATTCATTTAAAATGTACAAACTTTGTAATCATGCAGGCTCATTTTCCTCACCTTGTACTTTATAGTTGTCATATGCATTATATCTACATGTTACAGACCCCAAAACATGTTTTTTATTTTAAATGCTCCTGTATTTTAAAGAAATGAGGAGGAAAAAGCAGTATTTTATATTTACCTACATATTTTCCCTTTCCATGCTCCTTATTACTTTCTGAAGATCTGTGACTTCATCTGGGATCATTTTGCCTCTAGCCTGAGACCTTCCTTTGGCTTCTCTTGTAGCGTAAGGCCTACTGGCAATCCATTCTCTTAGTTTTCATTTATCTTAAATTGTGTTTTCCTCTCATTCTTGGAGCATATTTTCATAGGATATGGGTTTTATGGGATTCTGGGTTGACAGGTATTACCACTGCCACCACCATCATCATTCTGATGGCGTTCCAACATGAAGATGTTCCACTGTCTTCTGGCCTCCATTCTTTTTCAGGAGAAGTCAGCACGTTGTACAAGCTTGAATGAAAGGAAGGGTTCTTTAGATTCCCAACTTTCTACAGATAAGAAACAGGTTGGCAGAGAAAACTATTCTACTACAGACACAGCCCGTTTCCTATGGAAAAGGACGGATGATCCAGAAACCAGAGCCCAAAGGCTGGAGGGTGGTATGGAGAGTCATGAGGAACCACTTCCAGGGACTCCAGGCGAGCCACACTCCCTGCTCCCAGTAGGAGAAAGTAGCGGCATGTGCCCAGCTGGATTTCGGAACTGCTATGGACCAGTGACTGCTATGTGTGGTTATGGATGATGGCTGCCCTGTCCCTCCCTCGCCGTGTGTGTTGCGTGGGCAAGGTGAACTCTACTTTCTAGTTCCTCAGATGGAGAGCAACAACACCCATGAGGGCTCCCCTGCACCTGAATCTGATTTAGTGGACAAGCTCCTGGAGCTCAAGGCTGGTTGAGGCCAGAATGGGATGAGGCTTCGGGGGCACTGGGCACGCCTTGCAGTGTACTTCCTGTGTTTGCTTCCTTTCTTAACTTGACTCCCTGAAATTAATGATTGCTTTTGTTGGTGGTATTCATTTCTTTTGTACCTACCCACACTTTCCAGCTCCCCACAGGGTCAATCCCATTAGGGACTACATCAGTTCCTTTTTCTCCTTGTCTCCTGCATCCCTCCTTGAGATGCTCATTTTCCTCCTCTCTGGGACATCCATTTAGCTGTCATCCTTGGAATTCCGTTCGCCTTTCTCCTGGCTTGTATTCCCTGTCCTGGGTCTCACGTCTTCCTCTGCCTCGGTTTCCATCTTGTATTGGTGGAGCACATCCTGAAAAGACCGTGCAACAGCAGAGGGCATGATGGTGATGATGCTGGCATTCTTGTTGCTTGTGTCCCAGTGTCCCAGTGAGGACTGCCCGCCCTCTCTGTTTGGGGCACAGCTGTCACTCCGGCACCCCCCTTCACCAGCGTCCTAGAGGGTCCCTTCACTGCTCTTCTGTGTTTGAGCTCTGTGTTTTGCAGCCCACATTTCCTAATTTTCTGTAGGAAAATTCTTCTGTAGTTAGAGAGCATCTTTTCTCCAGTGGCTTCCCAAGAACAGTGCATGGGTGCTAAGTTTTTCGTGATGTCCCATGTCTGAAGATGTCTTTATTTTACTCTCACGCTTACTGAGAGTGTGGTGGTTATTGCTTCTTACTGACCAGCATCTTTCCCTCTTCCTCCTTTCTGTTAACAAACTCTGTCCTGGGGGCGCCTGGGTGGCTCAGCCAGTTAAGCATTTGCCTTCGGCTCAGGTCATGACCTTGGGGTCCTGGGATCAACCCCATGTCAGGCTCTCTACTCAGTGGGGAGCCTTCTCCCTCTCCCACTCCCCCTGCTTGTGTTCCCTCTCTCGCTGTGTCTCTCTCTGTCAAGTAAATAAAAAAAAAAAAAAAAAAATTCTGTCCTATGGCCACATGGTGGCCTTTTGACCAGCCTGGGCCGATCACACGGCCAGGGGCCAAGTTGGGCCACTTAATGTCCTATTCCTGGGACGGTTCATCTGAATGGGGCAGAAAAGGAGTTCTGGTCCTCTCAGCTGACATTCCTTAGGGGAAGACATTCTAGCTGGTAGCCACATTCCCAGCTCAGGGAGTCACCCTGGGCACTACAGAGAGAGGCAGAGCATCCTGGGGGTGAGAAGGAAGGTCGTCAGCACAACCCTGGGTCCTGCATCTCTTCCTTCAACTGGAGCATCGCAGAAAGGTCCCACATACCAGGTCCTGCCAACCCACCAAAGCTTCTGAGAACATCCCTTGGGGTCCATGTATCTAAGCTGGCTTCCTGTCCCCTACTTTCGAAAGAAATCCACATGATTACAGACACATTCCCAGCTGGTCACTGCTGAACATTTTGCCACCTTTCTTTTGGATGCTGGAGGATGTTGCTGCTGTTGTTACAAAACTTAAAATGTTTTCATCATTTTTATACTTACGAATTCTACTCATTGCCAAACTAGTTTTTGTTTGTTTTTGCAAATACAAATATAACGTGGCCCACTAACACTTTGCTGCTTTTTCTGTATTTAGGATTTTCCTCTTGGAATAGCCTGCCAGCAGTGAAGTCGTCGAATCAAAGGGAATAACTATTTTAAAAAGCTGAAGCCACAGACTGACCAGCCAACTCCCAGAAGAGCTGCGCCCACCAGCCAGCCCATTGCCGCACAGCCCCGACCAACGGCATTCCTCCGCCACCTGCGGACTCCAAACAGGACAACTGGCCTCTCCCGGCTGGCTCTGATTTGCATTTACTTGATTAAAGAGGCTGGATCTTTCTCAGTAAAGCCTATTAGTCAGATTGGTTGTCGTTTGGAAACACTTTCCACAGTTTGTGATTAGACATTTTCCCCTTTGAAGTATGCCTTGTCGTCTGTTTGTTCACCTCGATATGGCGCACCGCCTGTGCTCAGAAAACCGTGCGCAAGGAATGAACCGACAAACGAACTGGGGGTGATGACCCCCCCCACACCCCTCGCAGGGGGACTGAAGCGGGAACCATGGGCGGGGGGCGGGGTTCGTCCCCTGGAGAGACCCCAGCCCGCGCGCCCCGCACTGCAGCCCGCGGCCACCAGGAGGCAGGCCCGCGCCGACCAGCCGCGCCGCAAGGGTCGGGGGCCGCGGCACAGTCAGCGCGCCCCGCAGCCGGCGACCCCGGCCCCCACTCGCTCCCAGTCCGCGCACGCACCCGCTGCGCAGGCGGGGAAACTGAGGCAGGGCTCCGTCTGCGGTCCGGCGCCCACCCGCCGGAGCCTGCCTGGGTCGACCGCACCTGGTCCCGAGCCCGGACCCCGCGGCCCGGGCGGGAAGTGGCCGCCCCAGCCCCGAGTCCGGCCCTGACGTCAGCCCCGTGCCCCAAATAACTTCCTCCGGAGCCTCTTCCGCCGCCCGCATGTCCCGGAGCCCGGCCGGTCGCGCCCAGGGCAGGGGCGCCCGGGGACGCTCCTTCCGGGCCCGGCCTTCTCAGAAGCCGCTTCCGCCCCGCCCGCCCCGGCCCGCGGGTGCCGGGAAGCCCCCAGCCCGCCACGCGCGGGAGGAGGGGGCAGCCCCGGGGAGGCGACGCGGTTCGGGGCCACCCGTGAGGGGCGCTGGGGTCAGCTAAGGATAACCCCCCCCAACCCGACCGCGCCCCTGCTCTTCTTTGTTCCATAAGCACTGGTGACCTGGACTTTTCCGTGTCCCCTTCCTCATCAGTGTAAGCCACAGACCTGAACTGTGTTGATCACTGATGCCCTGATACAAAGTAGGTGCTCAATAAATCAATGAATGAACCAATGAATCAATGTATGAAACAGGGAGGGTCTGGTGGGCAGACTGCTGTCAGCTTATGTGGGGCCTGTGGCCAGTTTGGGGGGGTGTCTGGTCAGTTATGGTGGAATCCCAGGTCACAAGCACCCAAATGGGGCAGGCACACCCCCGCCCCAAGACCCTAAGTTATTTTGGGGTGAGGGGTCTGCTCCCTGAGGGTTCAGGGACAGGTCATGGAGAAGTTGGGGTTCTGGGGCACCTCCTCCCAGCTGAGAGGAGCTGGGCGGGCTGGGCCAACAGGTTGGGTGGCATAGCCAAGCTGACACTCACCTCCAGCATAAAACCCCACTTCATGGAGCCCTGCACCTTGAGCTGGTGCTCACAGACCTCCGGCTACCACTGCCCCCCAGTGCGGTGCCCCAGCTGGGCTGAGACCAGGAGGTGACGGCCAGCCATGGCCCTGCTCCTGCTGCTGCTGTGGTTTGGTGAGTACTGGAGGTTGCAGAAAATGGGTCCCCCTCCTGCCCAGAGGGGCGCCCTCTAACTGCCTGGAGCTCGAGCAAAATCCCCCACTCCCAGGCCAGACCTGGGGTTGCAGCACCAGCCCTCCTTTCCTGCCCTAGTGGGGGACCTGCTGAGCAGGTGGGAAGGCTCCAAGGTTCACTCCTGGGGCAGTGACCTGCAGAAGGCAGCCCAGTGACAGGCTGGGGGCACAGGTCCAAGAGGACCCTGAGGCAGAAACATGGGAGGGGCTCTCCTCCCCCCACCCCCAGCTTGTCTCTGTTGCTCATGGGCCAAGCTCTGGGTTTGGGATTTCTGCTTCCTCCCATCTCAGTCTCTTCCCGTCCCCCAGATAAAGACATGGGGCTGCATGTGTGCAGGATCTGAACTTGGGGTCATTGGGCTCTAAAGCCTTGGATCACCTACTGCTGGGCCAGGGGAGGGGTGGCTGAGCTGCCACCTGAGCCTGGGAGCCCCCAGGAGGCCGGTAGGGGCTCACTGGGGGAATGGGGAGCTAGGGGTGCAGGCTCCTGCTCGTACCAGACAGGGAGGATGTGTGGGGAGGATCAAGGCCTGCATCCCTTTCCCCTCTCCCAGTCCTGGGTCAGGGTCAGCAGGTGCCAGCCAGGGGGACCCCACCTGCCAGGCCCCTTCCCACAAGGCAGGCTGCTCCCTGCCAGGGAAACACTCCCGCATTCCTGGGCTAGCCTGGCCGGCCCGGTGCCACCTCACTTCCCTGTCCTCAAGTCACCTCCCAGGGACGGGCCAGGTCACCCCAAGCTTTGACTGTGCTGGGGCTCCAGGCTTCCTACCAGAGGTCAGAGGACACCAGGCTGGCACTTCAGTGGGGAGGCCCCAGTATCCCCAGGCTCTACGGGGCCCCCCCAACCCTCGCTGCCTGGCTTCTCCCTCCTGGCTTCCTGGCACGGGGATAATGACATTTTTGGAGGGAGCCCATCTCCAGTAGGGGTGTAATGCCGTGATTACTTCTAATGGGGTGAGTAATCACGGTCATTGCCAAAGTGGAAACAGCAGCCTGCATCTGGCTTTACAAACAGTTGTGAGCAGGAGTTGTGGGCTCCTTCAACGCCATCCTCACTCCCCACCTCCTAAAACCTTGGGTCTCTCCCATCCCCGCCAGCTGAGCCCTGACCAGCTACAGGAGCATGGGGACCCTGGGCCCACACGGGGGGCCACATGCCCCCTGTGGCTCACCCAGCCCCCAAGAGGGCACCCACCTGCAGAGCCCAGGGCTCCACAGTACCCCTTCTGGTCAGCCCTGCCCCCACAGCTGTTCTCCTTCTGTACATTCCCTGGGCTCAGGCCCCCTGGAAGGGGGCTCTGCCTGGACTGAGCCCCTGGGCCCCTAGGTGAGATGAGACTAGGATACTCCCTCCAGAGCGAGGTGGGCAGAGCTCTGTGTGGCTCAGCAGGAGGACGGAGAGCTCAGGACCGGGAGCCAGGCTTCCTAGACAGACAGCACAAGCAAGAAGGGCTGCCTGGAGGCAGGGACATTTCACTTGAGCCTTGATCTGGATTAGGACCTGTAGGATTCACACTAGTAAAGACCAGGGGGAAAGGGCCTCTAAGCAGAGGGGTGTTGTTAGCAAGCACTCAGAGGTCAGAAGACTCAGCCTATATGAGAAACAGTTGCATGAAGCTGGGTTGAGGAAGTCTGCAAAGACTCAAGGAGGGGGGATCCACCGGGCCCCAGGCGTGTGTACTCGATCCTGGGTGTGGACCACGATTCCAGCTGCATGTAAGGGAAGGGGGGCTGGCTGTGGGGGGGACCAGAAGGCCCTGGAAAATCCGCACAGGGAGGGAATGAGCCTGAAGGAACGTCAGTGCCCACGAGGACTGGGATGAACTGAAGCATCGACTACGAGCAGAATCATCAGAGCTTAGGAAAAGCAGCTGGTCGGGTGTCTTCAATCCAGTTAAATTATTTTATACTAGGTGAGGGAGGCTGGAGGAAACAGCCCAGGGGACATTTGCACTTTAAAAGGGTACCTGTTGGGGCGCCTGAGTGGCTCAGTCGGTTGAGCGGCTGCCTTCGGCTTGGGTCATGATCCCTGGGTCCTGGGATCGAGCCCCGCATTGGGCTCCCTGCTCGGCGGAGAGCCTGCTTCTCCCTCTCCCTCTGTCTGCTGCTCTTCCTACTTGTGCTCTCTCTCTATCTCTGTTAAATAAATAAATAAAAATCTTTAAAAATAAATAAATAAATAAAAGGGTACCTGTTAACACAAATCAGGGACTAGAATGTCCAGGGCAGACTTCCTGTCCCCATCACTGGCCTGGGCAGACAGCACGCTCGCCCCCACACTTCTGCCTGGCGCCCCTACTTTGAAAAGGGCCAGTCCTGCCTGTGCCTGCTCAGCACCCCGCATCCAGCCCCTCCCCGTCCCTGCTTCTTGCCAACCCCACCCTCAGCACTGGGGAGCGTACCCCTCGGATTGGTGCTCTAGCAGGAAGCATGGGGTCCTTGTAAAAACCCCCAGTGTCATGGAGATGCATGGCTCAGCCCCCGCAGCCCCTCCCCTCTGTGGAACTGCTGACCTCCTCTGGTCAGAGTGAACTTGCCACACCCTCTGGTCACCAAAGGGGTTGGGGCTGAGGTGGGGAGAAGCTGTCCTGAGCCCACCCCCCCGGCTTTGATCAGATTCTCCCCCAGTGAACCAGATACGCTAGGGACACTTGGGAGACCAGCAAGTGTTTCTGGAGTGTTGCTGACACTGGGCTGGGGTCTGCAGGCTGGGGTGGAGGTTCCCGTGTGCCTCCCTGTGTCCAGAGATATGGGGGGTGACGGGTCCTGGGGAGACGGGCTCTACTCCGACCCCTCTGCCTGTCCCCTCCCCTGGGGGGGTGGCCCAGCATGGGGGTCTTGGGCTCTAACTACAGAACATACTGAGATGCGTGATGGGTGTTGGGGAGTCTGGAATCTTGGGGGGGCTGACCCATGATGTCACTGGCTGGCTTCTCTCTGCTCCCCAGGGACCGCAGAGACCTGAGGGACACTCCGGGAAGAACCCTAGGGAGGTTGACTCTTGCTGGAGCCGACTGTGTGTGAGACGCTCTAGGCCTCTTGCTTGACCCCAGCTCCAGCCTGTTCCAGGGGGGAAGGCAGACCTCCCACCCCGGCACCAGAGCATCCAGACAGGGACGGGTATAGGGTGTGGAGGGAGACCCCGAGGACAGAAGCAGCAGAGTCAAGCCATGATAGGGGTCCCCTCACTGGCGTCTCCTGATTGGCTCCCGTGTGGCAGGGAATTTGTCCACCCTTGCAGATAAGCTCTGGGCCTCCAGAGACATAGAAGCCGCCTGGCCTTTCCTGCCAGGCCACTCTGTAGACTGTCCTTTGGTGTCCTCAGAAAGCTGGGAGTGGAACAGAGGAAGGGCTGCTCTGACCAGCAGCGGGCAGGGGAGAAGCTGACCTTGGCTTTGGCAAAGCCGGATGATCACCCCTTTTTTCTCACCTCCAGGGACTCCGGGAGCCGCGGCATCAAGTGGTAAGCATCTGAGGCCCTTGGACTGGGGGACAAGGGCAGGGGCCAGTCTGAGAGCAGCAAGACTGGCCAGAGGCGCGCACACACACACACACACACACAGCCAGAGCGAGACCCAGAATCCAGGGGTGGGGCACGGGGAATCCCAAAGTAAGAACAGCTGTGGTTCCGCAGAATTAGAGCCAAGACAGGAGAGAAGGAGGAGGGCCTGCTACGCAGTACAGCGGGCACAGGAGCCCAGCGAGGCAGGACGCACAGAGGAGGCGGGCAGGGAAAAGTGACAGCAGAGAGGCTAAAGACAATCTGAGGACCATCCTGCTGTAACAGTAACAGACCCCGCAGCATCACCTATGTTGTGGGG
Organism: Phoca vitulina; assembly: GCF_004348235.1. Taxonomy (NCBI): domain Eukaryota; kingdom Metazoa; phylum Chordata; class Mammalia; order Carnivora; family Phocidae; genus Phoca; species Phoca vitulina. The sequence continues at coordinate 484,371 of NW_022589736.1, forward strand.
GACCCTCCCGGTGCCCGCTGTCCCTCCGGAAGCCTCTGTTTGCCTGGCCCTGGGACAAGACCTTACCGAGAATTATCTGAACCCTCTCCGTGTCTCATGACCTGAGAGGTAGGTCTGAGGTCACCGTTTCAGAAGTGAAGGGTGGGGGGACTCTCCCCCTGTGTCTGTGTCTGGCCGCCCTCGCCCCTGACCTGCCCAAGTTCTCCGTGCAGGTCAAGGGTAGAGAGGGCCCAGAATTGGGCAGAAAATGGAAGCTGGAGTGTGGGGTTGGGAACCAGAAGGCACCCCCAGTGAGCGCCGCCCCGGCCTTGTCCCCTAGTGTGCGGGCGCCCGAGGATGCTGAACAGGATGGTGGGCGGCCAGGACGCCTTGGAGGGCGAGTGGCCCTGGCAGGTCAGCATCCAGCGCAACGGAAGCCACTTCTGCGGGGGCAGCCTCATCACAGAGCGATGGGTCCTCACCGCCGCGCACTGCTTCTCCAAGTGAGTCAGCCGGCCCCCAGGCTCCCTCCACCCCCAGCAAGGGCTCCAGCACCTTGGACAGCGCCGGGCCGGCCGGGTGCCCAACCTGGCTGCTGTCTGGGGCTCTCAGCCCCGCAACCCAGGCCCCCCCCCCCGTAGCCCCGAAGCCCGCAGCCTGGCAGGGAAGGGTCCCCCCTCCCCGTTGTTGGTCTCGCCAGTGAGGCGCTCTGCCAGGCGGGGGGCCGCGTCCCTGCCCCCCTCCCATACCTCGAATCCAGGACACTCCCTTTCCAACTGGGACTTGGGTTCCAGATAAGCCCTCGGGCTGAGGTCCCCCATGCCACCATACTAGGAGCTGCCTGGCCCCAGACCCCCATCTGGGCTCTTGCCTCACCACAGCGTTGCGATTCTTTAACAAACTCACATCTTAAATTCAGAAATGTAGGCTCAGAGGGAGTAGGTCGCTTGCCCAAGGCTCACGGGCTGGCCCCCAGCTGCAGACTGGGTGGCATCTCTTTCAACCCTTCCAGGTAGGGACTGTTACAGAGGAGGAAACTGAGTCACAGAGAACTTGCTAGGTGACTTGCCCAAGGTCATCTGGTAGCCAAGGGTGGGTCTGGGCATTCAAGTCAGGAATTAAAGCTGCTTCAGCTTCTAACTGTACTGTGCATCCCCCTGGGGAGGACTGTTTTGAAGACCGCATGCAGGCACCATGGCGGGTGGGGAGGGGGCTGGTAGCAGAGGGACCACCCCAGCCCCTCCCTGTTTCGAAGCTCCGTCCGACCCCTCCCAGTCCCTCTTTTGTCTCACACCAGCCCTCTGCTCTTTCCCACCAGCACCTCCCAGACATCCCTGTACCAGGTCCTGCTTGGGGCGCGGCAGCTGGTGAGGCCAGGCCCACATGCTGTGTACGCCCGGGTGAAGCGGGTGGAGAGCAACCCCCTGTACCAGGGCATGGCCTCCAGTGCCGACGTGGCCCTGGTGGAGCTGGAGGCACCGGTGACCTTCACCAACTATATCCTCCCTGTGTGTGTGCCTGACCCCTCGGTCGTCTTTGAGACGGGCACGAACTGCTGGGTCACTGGCTGGGGCAGCCCCAGTGAGGAAGGTAATGGGGCAGAGCCGGGGGAGAGTGGGGGACAGGTCTAGAGAAGGGCAGTCTGTGGTGGGGGGGCCACTCTGAACCAACACTCTTCTTCTGCTGATACTGGTCCACGTGTCTCTCCTCCATAGGGGGGAGTGGGTACGGGAAAGCGGAGCTCAGGAGCCATAGGCATGTGGGGAGAAGGGGAGTAGCAAGAGCCCAGGTCTCAACCCAAGCAAGAAATGAGGAGGGGCAGAGGGCCATGGGGTCCTCGGTAAGACCATGCACTGAGCTGCGGGCTGTTTCACCCTCCGCAGACCGCCTGCCCAACCCGCGGATCCTGCAGAAGCTCGCAGTGCCCATCATCGACACATCCAAGTGCAACCTGCTCTACAGCAAAGACACCGAGTCTGGCTTCCAGGCGAAAGCCATCAAGGACGACATGCTGTGTGCTGGCTTTGCCGAGGGCAAGAAGGACGCCTGCAAGGTAGGGGCTGGGGTGGGCCATGCCGGAGGCCGAGCCCTGCTCCCTAGGGCCAGGTCGAGGTGCGAGCCAGCCTGGCTGGGCCCAGGCGGCCCCAGTAGGTGGGGCCATGGTCCACACCAGAGCCTGGCATTCCATGAGCTGGGAAATGCAGACTCCCGGACCCCACCCAGCATGGTCGGCCAGTTTAGGGGTCTGCGGTGGGCCAGGAACCTTCAAAAGCCCCTCGGACGTGAATCAGAGCAGGTAATCTGGGGGTGCTAGGGAAATGGGCACCCCAGGGCAGAAAAGGAAGGACCAGCCAGTGGGTGGTGGGATGGGGGTCCCAGGCAGGGATGTTCCTGGAGGAGCGGAGGAGAGGGACAAGGGGAGGCAGTGTGTGCGTGTACCCGGGTGCCACAGAGGCTGGCTCTTGGGCCCGTGGGCTCTGACTGCACCTCTGCTTCTCCCACAGGGCGACTCGGGGGGACCCCTGGTGTGCCTGGTGGGTCAGTCATGGCTGCAGGCCGGGGTGATCAGCTGGGGCGAGGGCTGCGCCCGCCGGAACCGCCCAGGTGTCTACATCCGGGTCACCTCCCACCATACCTGGATCCATCGGATCATCCCGGAACTACAATTCCAACAGGCCAGGCTGGGTGGCCAGAAGCGGGGGCCCCGGCAGTCCCTCGTTCAGAACTCTGTGCCCTGCCTGGCAGCCCATGCGGGCCTCTGGGTCCTTGTGGCCCTGCTCACCCTCCTCTGAGCCCCGGGACCCATGCTGTACGTTTGTAAATAGTGCTCCCATTGTTTCCGGTCAAACGCCCATTTTTTATTTGTTTGTCCTCCAATAAAAACCTGACCTCAGTGCTGGCTGCCCCGTGGTGCCTCAGGGGGAGGCGGGTGGCGGCACACCAGATGGGGGGCTGATGCAGCTCTGGGCTGGGGGCTGAGGCTCCCCAGTGGGAAGGGAGCTGCGGCAGGTGCACTGGACACCCATCCCCGGATCCCCTCATAGGGGCTTCCCTGCTCCCAGCCCTGCCTCAGCGTCTGCCAACATCGTCCTCACTGTATCCCTGAAGGGCACCCCTGGGGGCAGCAACAGATACGAGCAGAAAAAGCAGGGGCCCAGTGGAGGGTCCTAGAGGAGGAAGGCTTTGATCTCCCATGGCCCCCACTGCCTGTGTCTGAATCACCCCAAGACTCCTCTAAATAACATCAGCAGGGTGACTCACCCACGGCTGTGCTTTCCTACTGCAATGGGGTGGGGGAGGCAAGGGCTGTTCCTGGTGCCCTGGGACCCCCAGGGACTCCTTGTTCCCTGGGTCCCTCTTGGGCCCTGGCTCCTTTTCCTGCACCCCCTCCCTCAGCTTCAATTTCTCAGTCGTGAGTCCCAAACAGCAGGGAATTGGTGGGACTGGAATTGGGGCCCACATCTGCTGGGAGACATTAGACAAGTTGCTACCCTCTCTGAGCCGAGAAGAGCGCCCCCACCTGCCTATCAGAGGTGACTTGGGTGGTGGTGAACTCAGTGAAGGTCAAGGCAGGGAGAGGTAGAGACCTAGATCCTGCCCCTGGGCTCCCATGCCTGCCCACCTCCCTCCTAGGCTCCAGACCCCCCTTGCAACAGCCTGGGGACAGCTCTGCTGGGCCACCAGCCCCAACACTCTGGGAGGCCAGGCCTCCCTAAACCTCAAAGATGCAGGGACCAGTATGAGCCCCAAATCCACACATTGCATGGGCAGGCCACTCAGGTCCATGGAGGTCAACAGGGCAGGCCCCCCTGCCCAGGCCAGGACCTACTTCCTTCTTCCTTCCACAGGGTTTAGGGTTCAGGCCATACTAGCTGGAGTCTTCAGTGGTTTGTGCAAGGATCCCTGAGAACTCAGAAATGAGCTAGAAAGCATCACAGCCCCCCAGCTCTGCAGCCCACCCCTGCTTCCCAGCCACCCTCTTGTGGCCTGTTGCCACCAGGAATCCAGCACAAAAGGTCTCCAGAGCTCAGATCCCCAGCTTGCTCCAGCCCTGCTCAGGCCTGCCCGGCGCGGCTGCCCTGAGAGACAGCCTCAGGCTCACCGCCTGGCCCAGATACAACCACAGCAGGCCCCTCTTGGAGCCAGATGGTCAGCTCCCTCGTTTGGGCCGATTCCTGAAAGTTATCTGGGCTTGCCTGTGAGCTCAGCAACCATCCACTGGACCAGACTTCTAGGAAGGCAGGGCCAGGTCTCCGGCTGCCTTGCGTCCCACACATGCACACATGTGTGCACACGCATGCACATACACCCATATACAACACACACACCCATGCACACACTCACGGGCGCACACAATGGCACAGCTTGCCCAGGCCTGGTGCCGGGAAGAAAGCAGACCTGGATATTTCTGGAATGGATCAATAACCACTTAGCAAGCACCTGCTGTGAACCGGCCCCGGGGACAGAGTGGGAACACGAATTCCCTTCTGTGCTCCACTTTGTCTGGGCATGTCCTTGCCACCAGGGAGGGGAGGCAACTGGCAGAGGCTCACGGGGTCCCACCCCCCTGCTGGCTGCTCAGTGGCCCTCTAGGGACCAGGTGGCTTGACGAGCTCCTTCTCCAGACCAGATGGGCTCCAAGTCCCTCGGGTGGTGGTGGGGGGGGGAGCAGCTGCTCTGAGGTCCAGAGGGAGAGGGGGGGGGGGGAGAGGGTCTGGGCTGAGGGCAGCCCTAGGGACGAGTTCTGGGTCATTCTGGCTGGGAACAGGGGATGGCCTGGGTCCTGCAGCCTTGGAGAGAGGCCCGGGTGAACCCACCACCCCACTCTGGGGGTAGAAAAAGCCTCCAGCCCTGGGCTGGGGTCGGGGGGTGCTTCGAGGTTGACTGGTCTCAGGAGGGAGGCCATGCCACCCCACCTGTGCCTCCTCTCGTCGGCTGTTCAGCTTTCTGCTGCTCTGAGCAACCCCCATCACCCCCACCCTCCTGCCTCTGCTACAGGACAGGGGTCTGGTCAGGATCCTTGGGGCATAGTCCCCATCCCCTGGGCTCCCCAAACTCGGGCCCCCCCAGACCGGGGGCAGACATTCGAGAGAGGGGAAGAGAAAACACTCTCGCAGAGGCTGGGGGTTTAAAGGGAGAGGTTTATTTCATGCAGTTGACACCCACAGCAAGTGGACGAGTGTTGGGACAGGGGCTGAGGAGAGAAACTGCCCTGCCGTCACCGTCCCCTCTCCCACCCTGGGCAGGGGGGCAGCTCATACACAACTTTCCATGGTGCTGCCAAGCCTCAGAGCCACCTGCCAGGGGGTGGACGGAGGTGTCAGAGAGCAGGCAGGCACAGACCAGGAGACTGTCCTCTGGCATAGGCTGGGGCCCACAGCGAAAAGCCCACCTTGGGGCAACCACAGCGGCCTGCAGGGGAAACAGGAGGAGGGGGCCGACCTCTCGGGGGCTGCAGCCAAGCACGGAAATCCATACCTGTGTGCGCATTACGATCAGCCTGTGGGAGCCCCAGGAAGGAAAACCACTGGGCCAGCTCTCCAGGCCCCTTCTGGCCTCAAGAACCAGAGGTCAGCCATGGCTGTGAGGTCAAAGGATTGGCCCTGTACCCTGTGCTGAGTCCCAGGCCCTGGAGCATCTGTGCAGGGAGAAGGAGCCTGATGCAGCCACCCCAAGGTCAGGTGCTCAGAAGACAGGGCAGGCGGGACGCACGCAGGAGGAAGGAAAAGGGGTGTGTGTGCAAGTCAAAGCCAGAGACCAAGTCCCTCTCAACCCGGGGGCTGGAGCGGAGCTGTGTCTGCCCCCGGCCAGGCCACTGATCACACAAGCTCTGAGGCACCCGGCCGGCCTGAGGGCACAGGCTCCCAGGGACGGACGAACAGCTGCGGCCCTGGGCCCCCCGAGCCAGCCACTGCCTCCTGCTCTGCGGAGGATGTTACGAGGCCAGAAAGACCTGCTGGGTGGACACAACCAAGCACAGCAGGGAGGAGAAGCCAGGCCAGGGGACCAGGGCTGCTGCCTGCCCCTCTGCAGGGCCCTAGAAGGTGCCGGACACGGGCTCAGCGGGGGGGGCCCAGCAGCTGCACACCCCACGCACCCGCCTCCCTCTTCTGTCCTGCCTGCTGGAGCTACCGGGCTGGCTGCCCAGAAAGCTGGGCCCCTGCCCTCCCCACACCTACCCCCAGCAGACAGGCTGGAGCGCAAGGTTCAAGAGGCAGGGCTCCCTCCCTGCCCGGGAGACCCAGAGTAAGGGTCCTCAGTCTCGGGACAGGGGTGGGCGGCTGGCTTCCTTCCAGTCCTTTGCTTGGACAGGAGACACGTTCAGATTTGCTGTTGGCATCAGAGCTGGAAGATGCCAAGTCAGTCTCCGTGGAAAGCCAACTCTTTGAAGCAGGATTTGGAGTCCTTCCCCATGTGCCCCTGGCTGCACACTGAGCACCCCCCCCCAGGCAAGCAGGTCCTGCTCCCCAGACTGGGCCAGCAGGACAAAGCCCCAGGACCCTGGGAGCCCTGGCCAGGCCAGCGGCACGCCTGCAAGCAGGATGGACACTCGGACAAGGCTGGGGTCAAAGACATCCTAGCCAGCCTCAGGGGGGCTCTCCCCCAAGTGTGGGGGGGCGGCCCAGAGCTTTCGAACAACAGCCAGTGGGGGAAGCTGGAGCAGCTGCCGGGATGGGGGATGGGGGAGGCACCCCAGGACTGGAGAAACGTCTCCGCAGCTGGCACTTCTGGGCAGGATGAGCGTGCTTTAAACATGTCACTCGAAGATGATCTTTGTCCCGGGGGAGGGTGCAGGATGCCAGCAGGGGGTAGGCAAGGCGGCCCAGCCGAGGGGGGGAAGACGGGCCCTCGCAGGGCAGGCCACAGACCACAGCCCATGGATGGGGCCACGGACGGGGCCACCCTGAGCCCATGAAGCGCTTCTGCAGCAGACCCTTCTCCATGCATTCTGAGGCACTTAACAGTTGTTCTCATTCATAAATACACAATTTTATTTGCTATTTTCAGGGGAAACTTAGGCATTAAACTGTAAGCTGATAAAATACGGATACCTAAAAAAGTATAAAAGTATAAATATCCCCTTAGAATAAATTTTAGTGAATTAAGTCTTAATATCTTTAAATTAAAAAACCACAAGCCTATCTATTATGTCAAGGTCCTAGATCAAACAACGCTACGTGGCCAGCAGCGCCCACAGGTACACCCCAAGGCCAACGAGGGGCTGCCCCCGCCCCGGGCTCACCGGGAGGACGGGTCGCCGGGCCCTAAACGTGCCCTCTAGAAAGGTTGTGATGAATTTGAAGCCAAACATTTAACAATGTACAAGAGACCTTACAGAAAGGAGGAGGTAAATCCCGGGTGCCGGAGAACTTGGTTAATCAGGTTATTGGCAAAGAAGAGGGCACAGGCAAGAAGCCTCCGGAAGCACTGGAAACTAAGCACGCCCAGGCCTCTGCCCTGTTCGGCGGCAGTCACAGCGCACAGCGGCCCTGGCGAGGAAGCAGAGAGCTGCTCGTCCAAGCCAACCCCCCCACCGGGCTCTGACAGCCCCCCGACAGCTAGGAAAGATCTGTCCTCAAAGCATGCGAGCAGCGCTGTTTACAGGGATCCCAGTCGCTCCAACGTCATGTCCCGCGGGCAGAGCCCGTGCAGAGCCCGTGCGGGTCGCCAGAGTCTCAAACACCCCAAACCCCAGAGAGAACTGCATAGTTAGACAAAGAAAAGGAGCGAGCCAGCAAGAGGGAGAGATTTGTGTAAACATCCGGTTTTCAGAGTGACCTGGAGTCTCCGCTCCGGAAGCCAGGTGGACAGGCCTCCCGCCCCGACCTCCATCCCAGGCGAGACAAAGGCACTGACGGGTGGCAGCTCCGCCACAGGCCCATGGCCGGGCCACACCACACAAACTGCTCCGTCCCTGTCAATGACTTCACACATCAGTCCCAAATGCGGCAACGCTTGTAGGCATTTCTAAGGAGTAAAAACGCAGGGTAGTCCGTCCACACTAGGGAAGAAGGGACGCAAAGTTCTCTGGCCTGGAAAATACAAGTGGAGAAGCCTCGACTGTTCCAGGCAGGGTCAGGCCGGGGAGCCTGGCTCGGAAGGAGGCCGGGCCTCGGGGCCGAGGCCCGGGAAGTAGTGAACACGTGGAGGCCGTCTCTCTCAGGAGCCACCCGCCAGGGGTGCAAATCGCCAACCACTCCTGCCGGGGAGGCAGAGCGGACTCCCTGACCCGAGGACCAGGGCCTGGTGCACGTGTGGGTGACCAGCAGACACCCAGAGCCTGGGGCCACAGTGCTGCGGCCACTTCCTACCAGCAAGGCCCAGGCTCCGTCACAGACTGTTTATGTTAGCACCAAGAGCGCTGTCCTTTAAATGACCTTCGGTGATTACAGGGGTTGGCTGGAAGCATCCTGCCTCGGGCCCATGCAGCCCGGGGAATGCCTCACGGAGGCCCCCGTGGGGACACCCACCCGGCCAGCATGCCTCCTCCAAGTGGGGACGCCTGGCCTCAGACAGCTGGTCCCGTCTCTCACCACCCACCTCAGAGGCAAAAAAGGATCCACACCCAAATCTCTACAGAGAAATTGTCAAACGCAGGTTTCTTCTCACGGCCAAGCTTCCTCCACATGGCAGATCGTCGCAACTTGGGACAAGATAAAATGTTTCTTCAGCTGTCAACACTGTGTTCTCACATCCTTGAACCCCGTTCTTGCAAAATCTGAAAACGCCAAACACAGACAATGAGGACCTAGGTGTTGGATGGGGCTGCGGCCTGTAGCCAGCTGGGAGCCATGAGGCCCTGAAGCAAAGCACCTGTTCCCAGGAGCAGGGCCCAAGACCCCAAGTCCGCCTGCAGGTGGCTCAGGGGGCCGAGGAGGCTGGCACGGAGGGTCAGGGGCCAAGAACAGGCTGGGAGACCCTTGCTGCAGGGGCCGGCCCACGAACCTCCTGGCCCTTGGGAGTCCCTCCAGATCTCCATCCCAACCCATGGCAGGCATATTCACCCCCACTTCCTACCACAGCAGCCAGCCCGTCCCCTACTAGGCGCCTCCCTGGGCCACCTCGGGGAGGCCTAGGACGTGTGTGTGTGTGTGTGTGTGTGTGTGTGTTGGGGGGGGGGGACACTTGGGACTTGGCTCCTTATCAAGTGCCCAGAGGTCCCCCGCAGCATCCCCCCCGATGGCTGCCCCTGCTCTCCTCCTGCAGGTGCCACAGCCCACCTGATAGGCACCAACTCCTGAGTCTCCAGCCCGGCTAGGTCCTAGGCTGCAGACATGCGTGGACCCTCAGGGTCCTCAGGGTGTCAGCGGTCCCCGCCTCAACCTGCTCTTCTTCCTTGCCCCATCACAAACCATGTCCCCTCAGTGTCCCCTCAACCCTGCCCCAGTCACACGACCCCTAAGCCTGGGCCCCCAGGACTGCCCCATCACCTCCACACCCATCAGTTCAGCCCACACGCTGCCTGGCAGGCCTCCCATTTTGCTTCTCAGTGCGCTGGCCCCCCTGCCTCAAGGGTGCCGGCCTCTCCTCACTGCAGCCCTGCAGAGTCCTCTGCCCCTTGGCCACCATGCCTATCCCTCTCACTCCTCCCTCCTCGGCATCTCAGGGACAGAGAGGGCCCCCAGCCTCCCTCAGCCCTGAGCACGGGTGGACACCTGCAGAGCTGAGCCCCATGCAGCCCAGGGAGCAGGGATGGGACCACCCCGTGTCCGCAGGTGGGGGCTTCAGAGCCGGCAGATCTCTCGCTGTTTCGATCGATACGGGCAGTACAGCTGCTAGGCACCACGTAACCATGAGAAGTGCCTGAGTCCCAGCCTGGCCCAACCCAGCTGAGGCCAGCACTGTACGGCAGCCCGTGTCATCGGCCATGCGAGAGCTGCCTCCTGGGGGCATTTGCCAGATACGGCTCTGGGGACACTCTGAGCCCAGACCCGGGCACAAGGTGGGACTGTGCCCTGGGAGGGGCCAGCCCGCGCACACCAGGTCCAGGCCCACATGGACCCTCTGGCCAGAAAGCAGCTCACTGCCTCCCAGTGAGGCCCCGCCAGCCCGCAGCCACCTGCTCCCAGGCCAGGGGGGTTGCCCAGAGCAGCGAGGCCACAGGACCGGGGACGCCAGTCACTCACATTCACCAAGGGCTTGTTCTGAGCCACTCAAGAAGGCCCAAGTTCTTGAGGGTCACTCCAGCCTCTGCCCTGGTGCCCTACACACCCCTGCCAGTCCCTGGGCCTCTGCCTGCCACGTCTGAGGGCTCCGGAACACCCAGCTGGCATGGTCTCATGCTCTCCTATCCTCTGTGCCCACCTCCTGGGACCCCACTCCGCTCTCTGTAAGGTGCACCTTCCGCTGTGATAGGGGAACAGCGTCCCGGATTGAATGTTCCTCAGCCCAGACAAGAACAGACCCTACATCTAGTAGGATTTGTCAGCTGGGTGGGAAAGCCCAGGAGGCCCCTGTCAGAGGGATGCGGTCTGGGGAGGGGACCCAGGATGGTCACACGCAGGTCCCTGCTATTCCCAAAGTGCTGGTCTCAGCCCCATCGTCTTTGCTTTTTGTAGGGCAAGGTGGACTCTGTGGGAGCCCATGAAGAGTTGTCCCTCACTCCATGGGAGCCCAGCAGAGGAGAGGGAGTGTCTGAGTCCATAGTGGAGAGGATGAAGCCTGTGCAACCGAAACGTGGCCTGGAGCAAGGTGACCACACCAGAGAGGCTGCCCCACCAGAGTGAGCCAACAACTGTCTCCTGACGAGGACAGAAAACCGGGCCTAGACCTGTGACAGTCACAGCCCTTCTGCCCGGGATGGGCTCTTACTGGGCCACCTCCCACAGTGGGGCCGGAGCCGCCCATAGGGACCAGCAGTGTCCCCCAGGCAGCACCCCCTCGGACGGGCCCAGGCAGGGGGCACCACCCCACCGTGCGGACCCAGGGCTGCTGTGTGACCGGCCCCTCCCACCACCTGCTCCTATCACAGGCGGCAAGCTGTGCTCATGCTCCGCTGGGCCAGGTCAGGTGCCTGCTGAGCCCGCAGCGCGGCCGCTCCGAACACAGGTGGGCCACAGACACAAACCACACGTCTGCTTCCAGGGACTGAGTGAGGGACGTAAAACACCTCCGTGATTTCTGACGTCCTGCGTGTACTGAATTAACAGTATAAGCTTAAATTCACGTTCCTCTTGACTTTCTCGATGTGGCTACTAAAAAGTTTGAAGTGACAGATGGACCACGCTCGTCCAGACCAGGGCTCGGCAAACTGTCTCACAGAGCCAGGTGACAAATACTTGAGGACTGGTGGATCAAGAAGCAAAACTGAGAATGTTGTATATGTATGTAATCACCAGAAAGGAACTAAAAACAGAAATGCCACTCTCCATTTGCAATTCCCAGTCCAGACCTCTCATGGCTGGGCGGTCAACCTTTCAGGGCTTGGATGGCTACACGCCTTTTCCAAGCATCTCCCAGGGCAGAAGCTGAGGGGCCCCCAATCTGCATGGCTTGGCCCACGACCAGGGGGCGGGGAGGGCCTGGAGGGAGCAGGGGAGCCCTGTGGATGATGCGTGGCTCACCCACCTGTAACCTGCCCTCTCTGGGCCTCGACTCCCTGTGTGCACGATGAGGGCACAGAGCAGGTGGCCCCTGCTAGTGGTGAGCACAGTCGGGCTCCGGACCCGGGTGACGGGAAGAGGGATGGGAGGAGCAGTTGGGGGCCAACGGAGCATCCGCGGAGCCCCTCATCACAGGGCAAACAGACAGAAGGTCCTCACAGACTCCTCTCTATCAGCACCCTCTCCTGAGGCTCAGGGGAGGAGATGCCCCGAGCCCACAGCAGAGTGACAGCAGGGGCGGCCGGTGTCCTTGCCCGCAGACATCCACGGCAATGAGGTCGTTCCAAAGCCTGACACACAGGGTTCTCAGGCACCCCAGCCGAGGTCCCGATGCCACCCACAGACATCCTAAAGGACACAGACAGACAGCCCCCCCCCCCCCCCCCCCCCCCCGCCCCAGACAGGCTGGCTCCGCTGGAGATCTACAGTCAGGTTCTAACACAGAAGGTTCTGTCCACTAGAGGAATCATAAAGTGCAGTGGAGGAAGGGCTGGGGTCAAGGAGACTAAAGTGAGTGGTCAATGAAAGGGTGACGGAACTCACCATGACATTTACACTTAATGTGAGACATTCCCATTGTGACCCATGTCGCTCTGGTTCGGCACGCAGCATGCGGCAAAGGAGAAGAGAGGGCACCATTAGTGCAGGCTGGGACGGGGCGGCAGCCGGGAAGCCCGCCCGCAGAGGCTGAGTCTCCCATGGCGGCGGCAAGCATGGGTGCTCGGGGGCAGGAACCCCCCTGTGCCGGGTGGTGAAGCACAGATGGGCCAGTCTCATGTGGGGGTCCTGGGCCCCGAACCCACGTGCCCAGACATGCCATGGAGGAAAACACAGGGCGTGGGCATCTCCTGTGCCCCATTGTCCCCAGGCCTGGCGCTCCCAAGGTTCCAGACCTCTCCCTCCCTCTTTTTATTTATTTATTTTTTAAAGATTTTATTTATTTATTTGACAGAGAGAGACACAGCGAGAGAGGGAACACAAGCAGGGGGAATGGGAGAGGGAGAAGCAGGCTTCCCACTGAGCAGGGAGTCCGATGCGGGGCTCGATCCCAGGACCCTGGGATCATGACCTGAGCTGAAGGCAGACGCTTAACAACTGAGCCACCCAGGCGCCCCTCCCTCCCTCTTTTTAGTGAAGAACTGAACCTTGCTCAAATAGAGGTGTGGTCTTTGCTGCTGGCCCTGGAAAGGTTGTGATCTCCAGGCCACACGGGACGGTCTAAGAATATGATAGGGGAGGGCTCAGTTGGCCAGGGGGCTGGAAACTGTGATCAGGCAAGTGGGCGATCAGTCATTGATCAGTTATCAATCGATCTTGTGTGTCACCGAGAGCAGTAAAATCCCTGGACAAGGAGGCGGGGGACACCCTGGGGGGCACTGTTCTCTGCGTGCTACCACCTGTCCCAACTCCGCAGAGGAGCCCCGTGCCCATCCCTGCTGGACCTGAGCCCTCCCTCTCTGTCCTTCCGAGCAACAAACCATACCCCAGGGTCCCCTCAGTGAGTCCTGCAAGCGCTTCCAGCAGATCTCAGATTGGGGTTTGGGAGGCCCCCCAAACTGGCAGCTGAGGTGGGCCACCCTTGTGTGGACCGCTGCCCTCACTAAGCTGCCCACCCGATTCCCGCCTTGAGACAGGAGACTGGCCATTAGTGCCGGGAGGCTGACCCTTGGCGCCCTGCTACAACCAGGCTGTGCCCGGTGTCCCCAGATTACCGCCCCCAATCCAGCCCCAATGGTTCTCCGTGGCGTTCTGGAGGCTCCAACCACGTTCCACCTCCTGGGGAGCTCCTGTCACTGCCCCCGTTTACGAGCCACAGTGGCTGCCACACTTCAGACCCAGGTATTTTTGGAGAGAAAAACAGGGCACGTTTTCAGAAACAAAGGGATTTGGGGTCATGCCTGGAGCTTCCTCACGGCACAGACGTAGCCTTTCTGCAGCAGAAAAGCTACCTGAGGAAAATGAGCTCAGGCGGCTGCCCTGGTAAAGCACAGCTATGAAAACTTCTCAAGCTCAGAGATCAAAGCTTCTAAAAATGAACAACTTACACAGGAATTCTGCAACTGTTCAGAAAGATGTGCCTCCTTATGAGGCTGGGGGCTCTTGGGGGGGTGGTGGTGGTGTCACTTTCTACCCGACTCAACGGGAAGCATGTCCCCAGGCCGAGCACCGCCCCCACACGTGCAGCTATGGTGCTGTGGGCCAGGGCGGGGACGCCCCGTGTGATGGACAGTCGCCCTGCCGGGAAGACGCAGGACTTCTTCACCCGGCCATGAGCCTCGTGAGGACGGCCACCACGAGAAGGCTAACGTGCACAGGGACTCCGCTGTCTGTTCCTAAGCCCACACCTCCAAGGAAGGCCCTGAAAGGGTCACAGGGCAGTTCTGGGCCGGTGGCTTTGACCAGAGGCCACCTGGTGGGGCTAAGAGTCTGAGGAAGCATCAGAAACCCCCGACTTAACGTCATCAGTTAAAATCCTCCAGGCTCTGGTGTTTCCTGCACTCACTCAGGTACCCCGGGGCTCTGAGCTTGTGGGGGTGCCTGCCAGAGCCCCATCCCCACCTCCCTGGCCCCCCTCAGAGCTGGTTGCACGGCCCTCAGGCCACCACCATCCTCCAAGGCCCAGGAGTCCCACCAGGTGGAGCCAGCGACCCCAGAAAAGATGGCAGCTGCTGCCCCATGCCCCAAGGCCACCCCGAAACCCGGCATGGCCACCCCTGCCCTCCTCGGAAGACAGAAGCACCAACGCCCAGCATGGAGCCAGTACACAGGGACGGCCCGGGCTGAGCCAACACTCCGAGGAGTCTGAAAATCAGAGCATCTGCAGGATCTGCTGCACCTTTTACAAACCAAACACGACCCCCAACACATGGATGGATGTGGCTAAGGCAGGTGCCACCTGGGTGGCCCCCCTCTCCAGCCCTGATGTCTCAAGTCCCCAGGAAAACCATCTAAAATGGTATCAAAAGACAAACTTCCAGAAGCAACTCTGCCTGTCCAAAGAGGTGTAGGCAGAGGGCATGGGCTGCAGAAGCCACAGGGGCTCGCCTCCAGGGGGAGCCCCTGTTCAAAGACCCCTGGCTCCACCACCCGCAGGCCACGGGACCTATGTGTCCTTCCTTCCGGGACTCTGCTGACGCATCAGGCAAAAACTCTGTGACAAGGAATGACAGCACGAGATGGACGAGCCGCCAGGCAGCCTGTGCAGCTGGGAGACGACGAGAGGGGGCCCAACTCCGCCAAGGGCAGCCGCCACCCCATGAGCCCCTCTGCAGGCGGGAACCGGAGGGTCCGCGGCTGTGCCCAACTGGCCCAGCGCCCGCCTGCCCGTGGTCACCCACCTTGGCTTTCTCGCTGGGCTCGCTGGTCGTGCCATACGGGGAGTTGTGCAGCTCCTTAGAGACCACGCACAGGAACTCGGCCTGGTCTTCACTCCCATAGTTGTAGGAAGAGCCGATGCTGACCAGCTGGGAGGACAGAAGAGCAGCAGCATGGGGTGAGCACGGCACACCAGCCCACCCGCCGGCAGGGAGACTCTAGCCCATGAGCGCACGCCGGGGACAGCTGGCACTCGGGGCGATGGAGAAGGCCAGGGGCGGGCGTGCCACGAGCAGCAGCGTGGGAAGGACGAGGACAGTGTGGGGGCAGCGGGCAAGGCCAAGCAAGGAGAGTGCGTGGGCAGCGTAGCCTGTGTGGCCAGAGACGGGAGAGCACGGCGGGCCGGCCACTGGAGACGTGTGCCCTGCCCTCTGCGGACCCCGGGGGTGCAGATGGAGCCATGGGTCTGCATGCAGACCGTGTTCTCACAGGGCACGCAAGCCTCATCTGAACCAACCTCGGAACCTTGTTCTCGCCTCGGCGCTCACCACTGGCTGACCCTGGGCTTGGTGCCAACACCACTCAGGGTTCTTACCCTACTTTCCCCACAGCAGTCCCAGCTCCTGCTTCTGGGAAGTAGAGCATTTCTCATCAAACGGGACTGGTTCTGGAGTTTCGCTGGCAAGAACCGGGAGGACGACATCCTCCAGAGACAAAGACTCAGGGACAGGAGAGGAACCTGGCATGTGTGATGATTTGGGATCCGCGCAGAGGAGCTAAGGACTAAACCCTCAAGCTGAACACAGAGAGGAAGGGAAAGGCCCACGCAGGAGGCAGGAGATTCTCCCTCTCAGCGAGAGAGCTACAGAGGTGCTTTGTTCCCAGCGAGGGTGACCTTGCAACACCCTGCCCGGTGCCTGCAGCCCCCATCTCCCCAGCCTTTCTCTGGGCCGCACAGCGAGGGAGGACGCGAGGGGCATGGGAGGGGACCTCTGTCCCTGCACAGTCTGTGGCACAAATGTAACGAGGTCAGATTCTACCTGGACCCCGGCACGCGGGTAACACTGTGAGAGGACACAGAGAGCAGCCCTGACAGCCTCAGGCCCACCCCCCACCCCCCGCCCGATTGGAGGGAGGACACAAACACTGCAGTTGTCTCAGTGACATTTAAGGGGACTCCAAGCATGCTCTACAGTATGATCCCGTTTCAAAAGACCCAAAGAAAAGGTGTGGCCTTAATTAGAAAGGAGGCTGGGGTGAGCCTGTAATTTCCCACCCTCTCTCCCGGCAGGACCACTCGCCGTGGCTGGAACCTACACTGGATGGAAACAGAAAGCTCTGAGGCCCGAGGGGGCCTGGCGAGCAGGGCAGGTGAGACCTGGGGCTGGGGGCCGGGGAGGGTCACAGGTCCGAACCTTAGTTCGAACCTGCCCGAGGGACAGGAACAGTGAGCAGTTTGTGGAAAAGGTACTGGCCAATCGGTGAGCATCCTGGACGCGCTCCTGGGCCCATAGCCAGTGGGCTGCAGCTGCACAGGCCGGGAGCCCGGGCTCCATGAAGAGAAGGAGCACTCCCACATCCTCATGTCAGGCCGGCAAAGTGGAGGGCACAGCTGCGCCAGAGCCGAGGGCAGGAAAGGGCCTGGGGGGCCGCAGAGCAGCCCCACTGGGAAGGGCATCTGTGCCAACCACAACACAAAGGAGCCCAAGCCACCATCTGCTCAGCCAGCATGGGAGGGGACGCAAGGGGACGGGAAGGTGGGGCCAGGCCGGGATGCACGCAGGCTGTCAATCCCACACACACAGAGATGCCAGATGGAAGCACAGGGAACAGTCCCCGCAAAGCACGGGCTCAAGTAAGAAGGATAACTCAGAGAGAAGGGTGGGGAAGCGGGGACGGGGACTTCTGTGGGGAGGGGCCCTAGAACAACTCGACCCGCCCCACCTGAACACCCGTGACCAATCCCGTCAGAACAGGGCACAGGCCGCTGTCTGCGAGGTGCCGGAGGACAGTGACAGGCCGCCACAGGCCCCCGACGCCTCACTACTGGTCCCTGGGGCCTCACCTGCTCGAACTTCCAGCCGTCAGACATGGTGGACACCATCTGAGTGAGCTCCTCTTCCTGACACTGCAGCACACGGTACACGTGCTTCACCGGCACCTGGGAGAGCCACAGCCACGGATGAGACGCGCCCCGCGGAGGACCCAGGGAGGCTAACGTCCCCCTCAGGCTCAGGTCATGGTGCACAGAGCGACCCCGAACGCAACCAGCAAAGCAAAACAGGCCGAACAGCTGTTTTTCTCCCCCGCATCCGCCGTCCAACAGGTCTCTATTTCTAAACTGCAAAGTTCAGTGAGTTGTGCTCCTGAAATCCCGACGGCACCTTGAGCTAGATGTGAGCACGCGAGGACTGCGGACGTGAGGGAAGGCAGCTGGGAGGGGACGGCGGGGAGGGCCTGAGGAGCCGCCCACGGCACTCAGACCCGGGCCCTCCCTGGGGGAGGTGGCTTCCGAAAAGCTGCTGTGTCACCCAAGGCGCCGAGGCGCCCACCCACCATCCTCCGCTCCAGGCACGGTCTCTGGTGCTCAGAGCACCACGGGGCCTTGCCGGCCAGCAGCCTACCCCCCTGCACCTGCTCCTCTGGTAGGAGGCCACGGCGTTCGGCGCGAGTGTGATGGGTGGCCACAGCCGGGAGGGGGCTGGCTATCACACAGCCCCAGTGCGCTCACTTGTGACAGGGACGACACCGGCGCTCCTGGCCCAGGCCCCGAGGAGGAGTTCTTCTATGCCCACCACGCAGAGGCCTCAGTGCTGCAGGCATGGGTCATACTACGTGTTTAGTGGGGTGGCTGGACAGAGGGGAGTGCGGCGGCCAATGGCCAGAGACGACTCGGGAGCCCGTGGTCAGGTCTCCTGCCCCCTCCCTGGACCCCTCCCTCATTGTCTGGCGCCCGAGGGGCTCCCGCAGGAGACAGGGCTGGGGGCACCATGGCCAATCTGAGCAGCCAGGCCGTCAGCGAGCGTCTCACAAAGGCCGAGAGCTCTAGCTCGGGGCCTGTCAGACAGCCGGTGGGAGGGCCCACGATGGGACGGGGCAGCCAAGGGGCTTCAGGTGGGTATAGACTCCAGATGAGCGAGGCGGCTCTCAGGGCATGTCCACTTCATGGCATCCCCCCCGAGGAGCTGCTCACTGGGAGACGGCTCGCCGTTCTGCCAGCCAGGGCGGAGCTCAGCCCCTCCAGCACCTGCCTCTGCATAAGATGCCGGACATGGCCTGCTTCACACACTGGGCTAACGGGCAGCAGAGTGGCTGGACTGGCCAAGTGCATGTGGGCTCCACATGGGGATCAGCCCCAACAGGCAGGCACACAGAGCCCTGACTGCTCTCCTCTCCCAGGAAAAGCCACGTCTTCGTGAAACCCACATTGGCCTGCAGGACCCCACCCTCGTCTACCCTGAGCTCACTGCCAGCCGCAGGCCCTTTGCACCTGCTGCGCCCTGCTACAATGCGCTCCCTGAGATGTCCACACTGGAAGCCTCCCTGTTCTCCGTCCCTGGACTTTCCTCTGCGGCACTGTCTGTCCCCTGCCCCTGGGGTGGAGACCCTTAAGGGTGGGCTGGGCAGGAACGGACAAACACACTCAGTGTGCGGCTACAGCGGTGCCACAGGACATGGCCAGAGAGCAGGCCCGTCAGGCATTAGGACGATTCCCGAGGAAGACAGTCACGACAGGGACAGCACCGATCCTGGGGTCTCGTGCAGAGGCCGCCCCTGGCCAGCGCAAAGGCAGGGAGCGAGCTGCACCACTGTGACAGACCTCAGAAGCTCGGGCCTATTAGTCACTGCTCTTACCTGCGACGTTTTGCTGTCTCGTTCTCTAATTTTGTCCTTTACAAGTTTTATTAGTGAGGTGATATTGTAAAATTCTGCTTCCTCCAGCACTCCTAGAATAGAAAAAAGTAATTTTCACCAGATCCAAGAATAAATGTCCCGCCCCTGTCCCTCTGTGGACCTACAGCCCATGCCTGGCCCTGGCCCCCGGCAGCTCCTCGGCCCCGTGCCAACGGACCCCATGCAGACTCTGCTGGCTCAGTGGGGCGCCCCAGGATCAAGGGCAGACGGCCCATTTCCTGAATACACTCCTGGCACGTGCCACTCCAGGTGGCCTGCTGGGTACACTGTCGCACACGCATCTACCCCGAGCTCCGCCCTGGGCGCCCCTGGATGGAACTTGGAAACCTTCCCTCCGTCGCTCGCGGGCCATCTGCTGCCCTCACGTGAGGCCCTCATGCAGGTCTGTCACTTGGTGCCTCAGTTTCCCCATTCCACTGGAAGCCGGGCCGGTTGAGAGGGTGGCTCCAGGACTCTTGACAGTTTAGGGCTGTCCTTCTTCCCCAAGGCTGCAACTCATGCTGTACCCATTTGGGGACTCTCCGGCCCCACGACCCCTCCTGCGCATTCCAGAAGGGCTGTGCTGGCTGCCCTGGCCAGGCCTCAGTCTACACAGTGCCCCACACCGGCAGCCCCAGCAGCTCCGGGCCATGTCCTAACTGGGCCCCCAGGCAGCACAGTCAGACGGGGAGCCTGGCGGTGGGCAGCTGCACTTACAACGTCACTTCTCAGGACGGCGTGTGGCCGTGTAGGTGACGAAATGCAAGCCTGGTGCCATCCTGTCGGCCACCCCCCTCAGACCTGTGGGTGGGGACTGAGAGGCCTTGCGAGTGGGACGCTCCAGGTGCCGGTGGCCGCATGGACCCTTCTTTTTTTTTTTTTTTTTAAAGATTTTATTTATTTATCTGAGAGAGAGAATGGGAGACAAACAGCATGAGAAGGGGAGGGTCAGAGGGAGAAGCACACTCCCGGCTGAGCAGGGAGCCCGACGTGGGACTCGATCCCGGGACTCCAGAATCATGACCTGAGCCGAAGGCAGTTGCTTAACCAACTGAGCCACCCAGGCGCCCCCGCATGGACCCTTCTGAAAGTGCGGTGATCGAGGCCGGCCAGGAGGCAGGGGACGAGGCAGGGCAGCAGGGGCCTGTGTGCAGCAAGCACCTGCCTCTGAGCAAGCCGCCCCAGGAACAGTCTGTGAAGTTTAGCCTAGAACTGCACGGCTCCACCAAGCCCAAGGAAGGCGCCTCAAACAACACGAGTGCACGTGTACACGGAAGTCCCCTTCGGGTCTGGAGGCCCAGAAAGCGGCAAAAGTGAAAGGAGTGAGCCCAGGTCAGTCCCGGCAGTCACTAGAGGATCCGGCAGGAGCCAGAGCCCACGCAGAGCGTAAACACCTGGACCTCTCAGGTCCTGACACGTCAAGCTCCCTACTCGCTGTTCCCAGAGCTGGACCGTTTGAGAACAGACAGAGCTCAGAGGTGAGGGTGCAGAGGTGCCCTGGAAGGAGCGCACCCGGGGCTCACCCGGCGGCTATGTCCAGGACAGTGTGAGCCAAAGTAGCCGTGAGAGCAGAGCCCTAGCCCCAGCAGCATCGCTAACTAGGCTCCTGACATGGCCCAGAGCCCAGCTGACCCGCTCCCCGCTTGACAGCAGTCCTGACGGGTCAACCTGGCCGTGAAGTCTTTGCTTCCCGGAGGAAGACAGGGGACGAGGTGGCCAGCAGCCCTCACCTCCTGGAGACAAATGCCTACTGCCCCATGGGGCACAGGTGAGAGGCAGCTGGGAGCCAGCGAGGGCACGCAGGCATCTGGGATTTCTGCAGGGGAAGGTGTGCCCGGCCTGCTCCTCACAGGGCGGCTCGGGCTCAGAGGAATCTGTCTCAAGTGACCAGTCAGCCTGTCCACTGGGGCCCTGTCCCCAACTCACCTTCCTCTGCGAGGTCTTTGTTAATGACCAGCTTCCCGTGTC
This sequence comes from Phoca vitulina, assembly GCF_004348235.1. Lineage (NCBI taxonomy): Eukaryota > Metazoa > Chordata > Mammalia > Carnivora > Phocidae > Phoca > Phoca vitulina. The sequence goes on from NW_022589736.1 coordinate 505,130, forward strand.
TCAGGTAGTTCAGCACGGGCCCAAAGTAGGTGGGGTCTCTGTCGATTAAATAGGCACCAGTTTCATCCTACAAAGAAGAGAACACCGTGAGTCCTGGCGGGGAAGGCAAGGATCCCCACAAGTGACTCCAGGCCAGGCCGCGTGGAAAGGGTTGCAGAGGCACGTGGGTCGTGTGTGTCCCTTAACCCGCAACCAGACAGCGCTGCAGCACTTCGGGGAGGTGGCTCTGCGGCCTCTGGCAGTCGGCAGCCTCGCACCTTGTCTGTCACCACCTCAGGTCTAGGCCAAGTTCACCTCCCTTTATTTACTCGGCAGCGAGGTGACTGAGGCTGAGGAATGGTTCAGCCTCCGTGCATCTCAACATTGCCCAACACAAGGAACCTAACACAGACTCTCCTCCTGGGCACCTGTGGCAGGGCCTTCTTATCCTGGGGCGGGGTCAGAGGCCCACACAACAGCGACTGTGTGGAGAGGCCTGACCAAAGGAGCCACACCCCAGGGGCAGTAGTTCCAGAGTCTGAGCAGTCTACAAAACAGACCTTCAGAAGGCTCTTCTCCCACACCGGGTGGCCCCGGTTCCTCCCGGAAGTGCCTGGGGCCTGAGGGTTAGAGCCCTCTGCCCAGCAAGCTTCCACAACCGGCCCAGGGGGTGCGGACATGCCGACCTGGGCACGAGGGTGGGGGCAGTCCCCGAAAGACGCCTCCACGGAGTAGAGCCCAGGGAGTGCTGCCCAGAGTAACGGGCATGGAGGGTACTGTCTGCGAGGAAGGGCCACAGCAGTCTAGTGGGGAGTGACGGCACCCTGGGATCCACTCTAGGCCATGGACCTGACTGCGTCGAGGGCACTGCATATCTGCTGTGGGTCTGCTGGGCAGGGCCCGGCCCGGGCTGCCATCCTGCTCCTCCCGCAAGCCCACCTCCCCTCCCCGTGGCCCCGGGGAGGCCTCCCTGACACAACAGGTCAATGGAACAGTCAGCTTGGCAGGCTCTGGGGGGGCCATCCACAGGAGCAGGACCACAGAGGACAGTGTGTCAGCATCTCTGTAGGGCGAACATGGTGGTGGGAAGACCTGGAGCTCTTGGATGTGCACTGCCTATGGACACCAGATGCAGAGACAGAGCGAGGCAGGAAGCATTCCAACCGTAAAGCAATAGGGCCACATTAGGGCCCTATTTCTCACCCAAGTGTGGCAGAACCTGGAGGTTCCAGGGGCTTCCTGACGTCCACCACTGCAGACCTGCTCTTCTTACGTCAAGTCAGTTAGGGCTCTGAATGTGTGCATGCTGGGACCTGGAGCCTTGCTGCTCAGTGGGCAGGACCCGGGCACTCAGCCCAACCTCCTGCCAGGACAGGCCACTGCCTGCTCTCCCCTGTGGGCTTCTGTCCACCAAGGCGCTGTCCCAGCTTCACCCAGACCTCCCGAGTTCATCCTCGTGCTCCACCCCACCCACCTAAGGAAGCACCAGACACTGTCCCGTGGACCCCTGCCTCCTGTCCCCCCAGGCCCCACCTGTTCTCCGAGCAAGACCAAGGACCCCGTGGACCAGCTTCTGGAAGAAGGATGCTCGACCAGTCTCCCTACTGGTAAAAAGTGGCCATGAAGTCAGGGGCTCGTCTCCACCCCCACCCTCAGGTGTGAAAAGAGCCCCATGCGTGACATGTGCACATCAGCAAGCTCAGGAACAACTCACTAGCTCCCCACTAACCTCGACAGCCAGCTGGCAGAAGGACAAGATCCAATGGGGACAGGGCGCCCCAGGGAACCTCCCTATCACACTGGGCCCACACTAGCTCGAGAAGACCATCATCACACCGCACTCCCCCCGTGGGGGGCAAGCCTGAGCTCCAGAGCTTCCGAGGCAGTGTGCGCTCAGCCCCGCGGCTGTCTTGACGTGGGCGCCAACACGCCGAGCCCTCATCCCGAGGCTGCCTGGGGGCCCCCCGCCTGGACCCAGAACAGCAGGTTCACTGAATGGCCTTGTGTGGCAGGCTGTGCCCCGAGTAATCCGACACCAGGGATGCGCTGCCCCCTGCCAGTGACCAGCCAGCCGGCCCGGTCCTGACACTGAGGAGCAGCACTTAGGGAAACTCAAAAGCGGTTTCTTCCATGGAGTCCCGCCAAGGTTCTCTGTACCGGTTTCTTCTTGGGGATTTGTTTTGATCGGATGGACTCTGAGGTTGGGCAGGACTCTCAGTACTCTGACCTGGGCTCGTCAGGTGGAGGGTTCAGCCTCCACAGGAAGTGCCGGGGGCCCTACACCAAGACCCCAAAACTCCACCAGGCTTTATCCTGGGCTGCTGCCCAGAGGATCACAGACCGACTCTCTGTGTTCAGACGCGCACAAGCAGGACCTCTTTAAAAAGCACGCGCCTCAGCACCTGAGCGGGAGCAGCAGGCTCTAGAGCTGAGGGGCGTCGCCGGGGGCAGGCCGGGGACAGGCTCCCCCAGCACCGCGGCCGGCACGCCGACACCGGTGCCTCACGTACTGTGCAGGGCACGCAGCCCTGGGCCCTCTAGCCTACAGCAGAAATAAGGAAGAACACACAACCCAGAAACGGAGAAAGAAAGAAACAAACAAAAAACCCCAATTCAGAATATGAATCTTAGGCTCACTTCTGCAAAAGCCCAGAGAAAAGCACCTTGGTGCCATCTACCCTGGCGACTGGGGGGGCAGTGGGGGTGCGGCCGCCGGCACGCCACGTGGGCATCGCCGCGACAGCACGCACAGACAGGACCCTGGGCCGCTCATGCCTACAACGGGCAGCAAGGAACGCGGCAGGACATGAACGCTGGCTGGTGGCGAGACTCGTGGGCCCCTCGTCTCCTCTTTCTGTCCTGTCCTCGATTTATACAAGCGTGTGCTACATTTATAGAGTGGCAAGCTCTGTGTGTTTTTGTGTAAAAGAGCCAGAATGGAGACTCCTTTCTTCACAAATCACTTCCCTCTACTGACCTTCCCTACTTCTCACTGAATTAGCATCTGACCTATTTGTGAAGCGCTGGCTTTAAAAATATACATGTATCTTAGGGTGCCTGGGTGGCTCAGTCCATAATCCCAGGGTCCTGGGATTGAGCCCCGCATCGGGCTCCCTGCTCTGGGGGGAGCCTACTGCTCCCTCTCCCTCTGCTCCCCTGCTTGTACTCTGTCAAATAAATACATAAAATCTTTAAAAAAAAATAAAAAAAATATACATGTACCTTAAGGGCTTTAAACAGGGGAAGCGGCCTTGGCTTAGGAATACGTAACGAGGGCCAACTCCCCGCAGGCTGTCAGTCCACACACACTTGGAGCAGGGCGGCCTGATGATGCCCAGGTCGGCTGGATCCCACTCCTTGTAGGACCCACCTCCCGAGACTGAGCTGCTGGTCTCCACGGGAAGTCTGAACCCTGCATCCCTGAGCTTGGGCTGCTGGGCCACTGGCCCCAGGCAGGGAGGCAGCCAGGCCACAGAGATCATGCTCTGGCCACGAGCCCCGTGTGCAGTCACTTCTCTGAGAGGAGCCAGTGGGCAAAGGTAGGGCCAAGCCCACATCACATGCTCTCCCAGGAGACACTTAACTGCAGCCCTGACAAGGAGGGAGGCAGAGAGGACAATCCTGACCTGAAACCACTCCCCCACTCCCCGCCCTGCCCCACCCTCTCCTTTCTGAGCCCACCCAGCGCCCCTAGCCCACACCACTGGTTAGGAAACAAGTGTTCTGCAAGAGGCAGAAACACACCTGCGCCACTCAGTAAACAGCCCCCAAGACTGAGGTTCTCCCTGCCCACACTGCACCCAGAAGTAAAACCCGGCCATCAGGTTCAAGGGGCAGGATGGAATGCACTGCCCAGCAACGCACTGTAGATAAAGAGGGCGCTGCTCGTCCCTCAGGGCCAGCTGGTCCTGGAAATGGCGATGAGGAGTGAGACTCTCACCAAGATTCTAAATGGAAAAGAACTCTGTTGGCGTGACAGCTCTCTATGGAGCGTCTGCACTTGGCCCCGTTCCATCACCTTCACAGCCTCCACAAACACGCCAGGAAACGGGACTCCGCCACCACTTTGTTGTGGGAGAAAAAGCACAGCCACTGGAGACTGGAAATGAAGACGGCTGAGTGTCCTGAGCTAAATGGGAGGTAAATTCTGTCAAATCTCCCCGTTAAAATCTAAATGTAAACGCACAGAATTCTCTGTGCACAAACATCTGCAATCAACCTAATTAGAAATACTTAGCTTTTACTCTGAAATTATCCATTTTAAGAGACCAGTCCAAATTTGCACACAAAACCTTCAACCTCCACCCCCTTCTCTGTTGTTTTCTACAGTTTGTCAAACCCTCCGTCCAGAAGAGGCCTGAGATGTCACCAATTACAAATGATGAGGCAGTAGACCCGGAGACCAAAGAGACTTGTCTGAGGCACCAGGATTTGCCGGGCTGGGCCCCTGGGCACCCAGGAGTGCCAGCGGGCTCTGATTTACCGTTCCCTGCATGAGCCCCCTGAGATGCCCCGTGTGTGCTGAGATCTGACACACTCCCACGCCCACCCAGGAAGTAAGGGAAAAGCAGGGCTCTGGGCCGACACAGGGTGCATGTGTCCGGGTTCTGGGTCATTCTCACCCTCAGTGCCGGCCCTGGCAACAAACCCCCTCCGACCTCAAAGAGCACCCAGCTCCCAGGGCCCCGACCCCCACAATGTCCCAATTTAGGATGACATACACGACTCACATGAGGCTCGCCCAGAAGCAAACACAAGTGCCCGCAAGAAAGGGCCCATCCGCAAGGCTCCTCTTGCAGCAGGTGTGCGTCAGATTCAGCCACAGTGGGTCCACCCCCAGGTCCCCAGGAATCCATGGGGGTGATTCACAGTGACCCACTCAGTCCAGCAGGTCTGCGGGCACTGAGAGCAGACGCCAGGTCACTCTGGGGCCAGGGTGCTGAGTGGACTGGCCAGCCTGAGGGCCGGTCATCCAGGTCAGAGCTGCTGTGATTTATGTCACAAAGCAAGGGATCGTCCATCTGCAGGGATTTCGCAGGTGCTCCCCTCCCTAGAGACATTCCAGCCTCAGAACACCTGCACGTACATCCTCAACAGACGTCACATTACTGATTCTGGTGGCGTGAGTGCATGTGTTTAACATAAAATTGCCGGCACAGGAAAGTCAACTAGTGATGGAAACAGGCGGGAACCATGATCACCTGGGGCAGAAGCACCACACCAGAAAGCCCCTCCACAGCCCCAGAGGCGAGGCCTCCTCAAGCCCAGAGCCCCCAGGCCCTGGGGCGCCCTACCCACGGTTCACGCCCAGCCCCCTGCTCCGGTGATGCCCTCGAGCCCTCCCCACCAGCTGCCCCCACAGCCACCGCCCTGCGGGCTCCAAGGGGGCCTCTGCTCTCCTCCTACACTTGGCCCTGCTGGCAGATCTGGTGCAGAGTTCAGCCTTCCTTCCTGCTGGGGCCGAAGGGCAGGTCCGTGGTTCCTCTGCTATGTCACCGAACCTCCTCCCTCTTCTTGCCCACTGCACAGTGACTAGGCTCGGTTGGTGCCCCTGCTGCTTGCCTCGGCCTCCCTGCTGGAGCTGGCCCAGCCCATCAACTCCAGAACTGTGGCCACCCAAGCCTGACTTGCAAAACCAGGCCAAGATCCTAGAAGCCCAACTGCTGAGGCAACTAGAACCCACCAGAATGTGGACGATGGGAAGAGACACTTGTGCACACCCATATGTGGATGCCTCAAGCCCCTTCCAAACACGTGGGCGGATGGGACTGGAACCCTAGAGCCACAGTCTTCAGGCTCAAAGACCTCAAGTTTCTTGCAAGAAAACTCGGTGGCTGCCCAGGAAGCTGTGTCCCTCCCCTGTGGCACAGGCTCCAGGCTCCAGAGTTGGGAAGCCGCCCTCGGGCCTTTCCTCAAGTCAGCCAGGAGCTCTAGGTGGAGCGCCAAGAGGCGGCCAGGGATGGACGGGGGACAGGAGGGCCAGGCTCGCACACACTCACCTTCGAGGCTGGCCGAGCAGCAGGAGCTCCCCTCTGGGACCAAGGTTTGCGGTGATTCAGAGAGTATGTGTAAGAAACAAACAGCAGCAAGAACAAATTCTGATGGGGAGAAAAAAGCATTCTTTCTAAAAACAAAGTAGAGACCACCGCGAGTCATCTCCATCTGCTGTGAGGACCCAGCACGGGGCACGGGGTGGAGGTGGTGTGACCTGCACCATCTTCCTAAACTCTCACAGCAACTCCCGGACTAACGCTCAGAGAGGTGCACCAACTTACCCCAAAGTCGCACAGCGAGTTAAGTTCTGGTCAAAGTCAAAGTCAGGCCCGAGTCTCCAGTCTCACTCTGCCACCAGGGAAGACACTCCGTCTCCCCAATACCCACAGCACACCAGCGCCAGCCCGGATGTTTCTGGCGCTCTGCAGTCCGGGGAGAGCACCCTGGCCATGCACAAACCTCCCTCGGTGCAGAGCCAGCTCCTTTAAGGGACTTTAAGGACAGTTGGCCCAGTGACTGCTGACCTGGAGCGTCTCTGGAAGGGAGCTGTGAGCACCCACTCACAGGTGAAAGCAGCTACAGACACCCTGTCAACAAGTGGGCACCCCAGTGTTCCCATAAAACTCAATTTGCAACATCAGCCAGGTGGGCCACAGTGTTCTGACTATGGCTCCAAACCAAGCCTAGTCACGGTGCAGGGGGCAGAAAGAGGAAGTGCTTTGCAGCGACAACCATTTCCTCCCGGGCTGCCCTCAGATGGCTGATGGTGGGGACAGCTGCAGGCCCAGGGCCTATGTCTGAGGCCCTGAAGCAAGCTCTCACTCAAGCAAGTCCTTTCTCAGGACCTTCTGGCCTGGAATCACGGGCTGCTTCAGGTCCAGGGCTGTCCAGTTAGGGGCCCCGTGGAGACGTAACGTGGGCTCTGCCAGCAAACACCTGCTGTACGGGGGAAGGGCGGGAGACCCTCCCTCCACCCGGGTCCTAGACCAACCACAGCACGTGGCCAGGGCTACGAAAACGCTCCGAGCCACATCCTCGACCAAAGTGTGAAATGAAATGCACCCAAGGCTCGGGTTGCCCACTCCAGGCCTCAGATAGGACGACACGGCTCTCATGGGCGCCCAGGATGCTCTTCAGAATTCGGGAAGTTAGCCTTTCGCCTCTGATTTAGTTACACGGAGCATAATCTGCTCTTTCCACTCTAAGGAATCCCCACTTCTCTTGCCAAGCAACTTAGAAGTTTGTACTCCCACCCACATCCCTCATCGCTTGGCCGTTGTCTGTAAAATCTCTTCCACTATCTTTCCAATCCCGACACTCTTGCCAACACCAAGTACACCCAGAGTGAGCACAGGCAAAGAACTGCAAGTGACATGTCACCAGAGGCCCTGTGATGGCCCCACCTCTCAAAGACCCATCTAACGCCACAGAATCTGCACCCCAAAGGCAGGACAATGGCCCCATCAAAGGACAAAAGCTCAGATTTTCTCCAGGCCTGGCTCAGACAGCAGAGACTGAACCCACCTCAAATCCTACTTAATCTGAGTGGTTTCCAACCACCAAGGAGCAGTATTTCCTGTTTCCCTTTCAACTCCTAAAGCATCTCCACACTGAAACGGGGGCTGATTCAGCTCTAAACAAATGCTAACCTGTTTTCAGCAATGCCTAATGGGCCAGGTACCATGGAATACAGACTTAACCCAAATGAATCACACATCAAGTATTCACAAAGCACTTCCGGGAAGGAGTGTCACACCTGGCCCGCCCCTTACGAGAACCTGGGAGAAAGATGACCCAGACAGCAGGGGAGCAGATGCTGAAACAAACACCCCAAACACAGCCTGGCTGGAGGAAGCCCCAGGAGGAAGTGAGAATTCATACTTGGGCGGTCTATAAAGAGAACCGCACGGCAGCAATGGGCCCAGAGTCCGCACTGAAACCAACGGGTAAGGGTTTGGAGTCCAGAGCTGGTCCCAGGCTCAGTCCTGAGAGAGGGAGACCAGTTGCAGCCCTGCTCCCCACCCTCCTTAACAAACTGTTGCCTTCTTCAGAAAACGTCCCATCACTCCACCTCTCCCACAGGCTTCTGCGGTGTTTAAACACAAGCTCCAGGCACTCTTCCAGTGAACTTCAACCCACCAGGTTCCCAAAAGGTCCTGGTCTCCCCCTTCCTTGGAACAACTTCCCCTCGAATCCCCCCACCCAAGTCCGATGCAAGCACCAGCTTGCTGGAGCCCAGGAGCTCAATAAACACTAGTCAGGTGCCCAGCAGGAACCTTCCACCAGGTCTGTGCTGCTGACGTCCAGGCCTAGGGACATCTGCCAGGTATGCTTTCATTCATTTTAACTATGAAGTGAGGGCTTCGAGGTTTTTACAAGTGAATCAACATCCTGTTTCTCTTCCATCATGTAATAATCACTGGCCGTCCCGCTCCTCCAAACACCCCTTCCCCTCTGCCCTCAGCCTCTGCTTCCTCACTCAGGGTCTAATTATCTAGGAGTGAAGCTCTGGGACATTCTTTCATCAGAAAGTTGGGGGGGGGGATGACACTGAGAATCTGACACTGAGTATCTTACACATTGTGTCTCATTTGAAGTAAAGCACACTCCTACCGTGACTGATGTGAATCAGCATTACTCTTTGTTAAATTCCCATTACCCGCGACAAAAACTCACCCTTATTTACTATCGACTACCCTATGAGACAGAAACTGTATCTGCTGCATTACCTTCATGTTCTAGATTTCACTCTTACAATTTGGAGATCAAATGTGGGTAAGCACCGGATGGTGACAAGAAGCAACCGCAGCAGATGCGTTCTGGTGGGTTAATTACCTCCCCCAAAGGACTGTTATTACAGTAGAGCATAGTTTTTTTTAAGTCGTTTTGAGACAGTAAAATAAAGGGATGAAATGACTTAACTGTGGAAGCTATAGTTAATTGGCTATGAATCAATTGTTTTAGTGATGAATAGAGACTTTGCCTCAAAAACAAACACCACACACACACACACACACACACCAAAACCCCAGTGGACAAGTGCAATTTAAAATCTGATGCAATATACAAAACAGGAACTCTCGAGTAGAAATCCCAGTGAATGACCACTGTGGCCCAGTGTTTTAATACAAACAAACACACAGTAAAACATACACCCTCACCATAAAAGGAAAATCACAGCAAACAAAAGCCTATTTCTGTCCTGGAGAGGCCTGCCATTTTCTGGGAGGTCAATTCTCTCTGAGGCGAGAGCTTGGTCAAAGGAGCAGTGGAAGCAGCTGGGGGTGGTGGCGGGGGAGACTGGAGCGCTGACATCTCAAACCCTGATTTCTGCCAACGACAAGTGGTCTTGTGGTAAGTCAGGAGTTCTCCTCTCCTGATCGTAAGGTCATCCCACCCTGAGAATGGGCTCCGTCCGCCTTCCCGAACTTGAAGAGGGAGCTGAATCTTTCTGGGAAGACTTATGCCTGGCAAGCGTTGAGCTGGCGAGGCACAAAGCCAAGTGCAATTATGTACGCTCAACTGAGAAGACCCAGGAAAGTTAGGTTGCGAACCGCCACGGATAAATATAGGTAACTACTCTTACAATAGAGCGTTTTCGGAGTTTCAATCCGTACAGACCCCGAGGAGCTCTTCCTCAGCCACACAAGTCTCATAAAGGTCATAACCGAAACAGTTTCCATTATGTGCACAACAGTACCAGCACTTAATGAAAGACAAGCTGCAAACCAACCGAGGGACTCCTACCCTTTCGGGAGGGCAGTGGGGACGCAGCCTGACGAAATATTCCTACCTGGTCCCTCCTTGCCACCCCTTCGCACGCGCAACCTTCCCTTTGAAAAATTACTCTACGGCCGGCCCCTTCTGCGAGTGCCGATGCGAGCGTGTTGTGGCTGTAAACGACGGAGCGCCAACTCTCTAAATGCAAGTCACTGGGAAAGGCAGGTCACCCGTGTCAACCCCCCCACGCCAACGTGAAGTCAAACGTCTGGAATGCGAGCAGATGAGGAGGAGGCCAGGGTTCTCCGATTCCCCAGGGCCACTAAGTACACGGGGCCACAGAGGAGACGCTCACAGAGCGGGGCCATGAGAACCTAGAGGGGAAAGAAAGTGGATCCACAGCAAGGTCCGGGGTGTGGGAAAGCTCCGCCGGGGAGCGGAGAGGGCGAGAGGGAGCCGAGGTGGGCCGGCCGGGGGTTCTCGAGGGCGGTGGGCGCCCGGGCACCAGGCCCGGCCTCCCCGGCCCGGCACGGACAGTCGGGCGGCCCTCACCTTGTCCGAGTCCAGGTCGGGGTCGGCCTGGCACAGACGGTACAGGAAGGATTTCGGGTCCCGGCACAGCGTCTGCCGGGTGGTGAGGAAGTAGGTGCCGCCGACGTTGAGCCGAACCCACTTGGACACGCCGCCGGGGCGCTGGGCCAGGGCACCGAGCCCCGCGCTGCAGCGGCGGCACAGGCCGGCCCCCAGCCCCGCCCCGAGGCCGCCCGGAGCCGGCGGCAGCGGCTCGCAGTGATTCTCCGCCATGATCCCAGCAAGCCCCGCCACAGCTCCTCTCCACCGGAAGCGTCCGGCCTTTAATACCGTCCTCCTAGCTCTGTCCCGCCCACGGGTCCGCCCTTGTAAAGCGCCCGCCCTGGTGTCACGCGGCAGGCGGAAGTTCCGGTCCGGAAAAGCGACCGGCCGAGCCCCCTTCCGGCCGGAGCCGGGCGTCGGGCTCGAGGGGCTCGCCGGCCTCCGCCCCCCGCGCGTGCGGCGCATGGACGCTGGGTTCCGGGCCCGGAATGCAGGTGGCCACCGAGCCCGACCCGCGCCCCCGGTCAAAGAAGAGTTAGGCCAGCGAGCGTCTACACTCTACATGCTTTTTATTACAAGACTACCGAGCATACGTGGAAAATTCATCATCCAGTAACTACATCTAAAGCACAAATATTTGAAAAAAAGAGAAGAAACAGATTCATTAAATTATATGATTAAATCATTGACCAAATAGAAAATTTATATAATAAAGCCAGAAAAAAAGTTGTAAAATATAGTTTACAATAATTATTCACATTCAAGGCTGTACATCAATACATACAACAACGTGGCCCCGAACATGAATTCAATCCAAATAATTCATATATTAGATTTTAAATAACACAGACTGTACTAGAGGCCAACAATAGCCAGCAAATAACCTTATATAAGAATAAAAATACAAAAGTGTATATCCTAATATCATTGCATTATTTGTTTTCATAAGTTTTAAATTTTTGCTTTGCCTGTACATCACAGTTACAGCTACAGACCAGGTAGAGAATTTTACACATGTTCTAACTGACTGCCACCAACCTGAAAGACAGCTAACATACTATTGATTCATCCGATTTTGTGTTAAGGAACAGCTACAGCAGTTCTAAATAATGCAAAAATTTATTTTTGTCAATGTCCAATCAAACTTCTGATAAGGATAGAGAGGCTTTTCACCAGCAAAACGACCCCTATTCAAAAATCATTCTGCCAGATTGGTTGGGACTAGGGTGGATCACACGCTAAAAAAAGGTCTGCCTTTTGTAAAAAGTTCTCTGTACGCGAAGTTTGGTGTCTCTTCACACTGAAGAAGTGGGTTCTGGGGAAAATTCAGGTATACATGTAGGCTAGTTCAGTTGCCCATCACAGCTGTCCGAGCTACAGATAAAACTGCTCTTGGCTGGAACAGCTCCTTCCCCAAACCAGTTCTCCACAGGCAGCCTGATTTGCAACTCCGCAACCTTGGGCCAGCAGCCTGCCCCCCTCAGAAGCTCTGGAAGTGACTCCTGCCCTGATTTAGGGCACTTGCCATATAGGCTGCCTAAGTGGGAAGGGCCACACCCACCTGAGTCACCGTCAGCTCACGTGAGCTTTGGATGAAAAGAAACAATGTGGAAAAATGCACATGGCGACATCTCTAAGAATAGTACCTGCATCATATTCTGGCAAGCGGCTGCAGCCTCTGCGGTCTGGGGAGTGAGCACCCTGTCTGTGGACCGGACAGGGGACAGGGGACCTGGGGTGTCAGAGGAGGGCAGGAAGTCCAATTCTCCACAATCCAGCCAAAAATCTCTGGCAGACTCAAGTGACACTGAGCACAGCACCTAAAAAATCTCACACACCTCTCCTCTCAGAATCAATGGACCCCAAACTAAAGTGGAGAAATTAGGAATGAAACCAAATTGGGTGTTCTGGGTTTGAAGATAGCCAGACAACCTGCAACACCGTGAGGGAGGACAGGGGAGGAGTCCCGAAAGCCACGTGGGCCAGGACAATCACCCTCTACAGTGAAAAGGCCTGGCCACTGTGCTCTACTAACTGCTAAGACCTTCCTACTGAGTGCCACCATTTGAAGAGCATAGGGGCAAATAACCTTATGTGAAACCCAACTGCCTACATGGTCTCTTTCTCAAGTAGAGATTTTGCTCTTTTACTGATTCCAAATGGCCCAATGTATTTTCGGAGTCTACACACACTTAATTACAAATCATCCACTATGCATGTGGCAAGGTCAGTTCAACACTTTTTATCTCTGCTGCCTGTGCAGATGCAAATTCAGTACCATTGTGGACACAAAGTACAAGCTTCTGAAAATATCACCAAGCATGTGAAAGCCACAGCAGCAGGGATAGGAAGGTAACTAACATGCAAGCATAACCAGATTCTGTCAATGAAAATAAGGAAATGCACTTTTGGAAAAATCTGTCACAAACGGACTGCAATAAATGATATCATTTTAGCATTGTGGGGAAAAAAAAAAGAGCAGTCTTACTAAAACATTCTTTGGAACACACACCTTAGCAGAAACTGATTTGTCCAGAATCTGTAGGACAACTGAGGAGGTTGTGTGCTGGAACTCTGAGCATCTAAGCCTCAGATCAAGACAGGAAGAGAGACTAATACCACCTTTAAAACAAACTCTTTGTGACCCCAAAACACTACTTCTAGGAACCAAGGGTGGGGGGCGATCAGAGTCAAAATCAAAGATTTACGAGGGTATTCATCACAGCATTATTTAAATAGTGAAAAACCAGAAACCATCTAAATGTTTTATAACAGGAAAATGGTCAGATAAGTTACGATAAAACTGATAACCATATTAAGCTCTACAATCACTAAAAACAATGTTTTTAATCATTGTTCATGATGTGGAAAAATGCCTAAGATAAATTATCAAGTGAAACAAGCTAGATGCAGAACAGTGTGTGTTTCATGTTCCCACTTTAGTTTAAAAAGCAAACAAATGTGTGCATGGGGGGTGGGGGGGTTATACACCAAAATGTTCACAGTGGTCTCTTCTGGGTGGTAAGCCTACAGCTGATGTTCTCAGAAAGCAAATGTTTTAAGAAAGTACAGAACCACCTGGAGGCCCTGGGCTGGCACCTGGCCCTGGGTAAGTCTGTGCCACGGGGCGACTCCTGCAATGCCTACAGGCCTCGGCCACAAATACCACAGGGCGGCAGTAGGGGCCTGGAGAAGGTGCGGGGCCCACCAGCTCCGGCACAGCCGCGAGAGGCATCTCCCGCAAAGCAGGTCTGTAACACACTCCTGAGAGCCAACGTTCAGAACAGCAGGTGCAGTGCCTTTGTGTACCCCATGGGGCCACCTGCTACACGACCCATCGCCCACTGTCCTGGTCAGGTCCACAGAAAGAGGGAAGGAAACAGCCCCACCCAAGCCTGGCTTCCTGGAGTTCCCAGAGAGGGGCAAGGCGCAGTGGGCCACCTGAGCCTGTGGACGCCACAGCCCCACCCCCTCCCCTCCATGCCCAGCGAGGCCACATGGTGTGGGACCAGCTCTGCGTGCCAGCTATGTGGTTGGCACTGAACCCTCTCCTGGCCCTCACTAAGACACATGGCTCCTGAATCTAGTCAACAGGGCACTTTCTTTCTCAGTGTGGATAAATCACCTGTACTTCCATGTATGTCTGGTACATACTCGATTGACAGCCATGCCCACATCTTAGAAGGCAAGGCACCTGCACCGGGGACAGGCACTCTAAGGACAAGCTGCATACAACGAAAGCCGACATGGACAAGCACAGGGTAGGAAAAGAACATGTATGTGCCTTAAAAAAAAAAAGGAGGGGGGAAGAAGGCTCTGAGAGGAGAAAGGTGGCGAAGGGAGAAGGGCTCAGCTGTCACTGGCTCAGGCAAGGGCAGTCACTTCAACTCTGTCAGCTGCGAGCTGAACCCTGAACCCCTCATTCTCTGGTTCTGGAGGTTACGATGGAGCTGGCAGGTGAAGCCCAGGAGGTAGTGGCGCTGTCCAGAGAGGAATGCAGCAGACGCTGCGTCTCTCCTGGAGCAGCCCAGCCGAGCGCTCTTGTGAGAGCCAAACGCCAGCCCTGCTCGTTTCCCCATAACCGGACCCAAGGAAGAACACTGTGCAAGAGCAGCCCCCAACTCTCCGAATGGCACGCCCACAGACGCGGGTGTTCTAAGAAAGGTAAATGATCAACATGGGGAGTAAGCTGGAAATGACATTCCTGAAGGCCCAGAGAGACTTAATTTTTGAAAAGCAGGTGAACACAGGCAAGCCTCTTCAAAAGCGAGGAGGAGGAAGAGGGAAGCGTGACCTATGACCCTGGCCCCGCAGCATCCCACTCCCCTGGGTGCCCCAAGGGCAGGCACGCCCCCCACAGCTTGGCACCCGCCCCGGCATGGGCACGCGCGCACACGCACCCTCGCTCACTCATGCACGCGCAGCTCTCACAGAGCAGTGCACAAGACCCGAAAGGAAGCCGCCGGCACTCCCCGCCCCACCTCCGCTCCGGTCTGGCCCCCTGCACGGCCCAGCAGGGGCAGCTCCACAGCCACACTCCCCTCACCGGGCTGACACAAGGGCCACTCATATCACTAAACCCATTTGAGAAAGACATCTTTTCTCCGATTTGGACCACTCGTCAACACGGGGTGACGGATGCTTTGTTCAAGACAGGAGATGGGGGCAGAGTGGTCAGGGGGGACCTCTCCTGTGTGAGCCTTCTGCTGGTGCCTTCGTGAAAGTCTCCAGGAAACGGCAGTTGTTCATCCCCTGGGGACAGAGATGAGTCTGTGAGCAGCCTGCAGGCAGCGGTGCCTCTACCCTGCCCACCTGGGGCTGCGGACTGCCCTCAAGGGACACGGGCAGGGAGAGGAGCTCTGAGCCCCACCAAGCCCACAGGCTTTCTCTGTCCAGGGAGCAGCAGCAAAGAAATCAAAGGACCAGTAAATCGTGGACCCCCTGCGGTAGGTATGCAGCACTGTGCTGCCTCTGAAAAGAGAAAGGCAGGCAGGCTGAAAGCACAGGGGGTGAGCAGGCTGGGCGCTCAAGACTCCAGTGTGGTGTTCCTACCCCTCATGCAAGGTGAGTACCATTTCTTCCTGGCAAGGTCCACATCTTGATGGGGATAAATGACCTGGCAGCATGAGAAGGCTTTCAGACTTTCACTGTGGAGATGTGAACGTGCTGGAAGTCAGGCTACAAGAACGTTCCCTCACCACGAAAGGGGTGCGTGTCACAGCTGGGAGACCGCTGGTGCCCAGAGACCCTCAGCCCTAGCAAACCGCGCCGGGGGGCCTGCATGTTCCACCCTCGGACCAAACTCTCAGGAGGGGCTCATCAGGCAGCACTCCCCCACGTGGGGGACGCCAGGCCCAGTCTGCCCTGCTGCCCTGGCCTCGTGCCCAGAGCAAGGCACAGCCTTCCCTGTCTCCTGGCGCAACTGGGTGCCCACCTCTGACAGTGCTCTTTTCAGACCCGTGCTTCTTTCGAGCTCCACAGGGCCAACCCCGCTCAGAGGGACGTTCAATGCGAACGGCCTGCTGGCACCCTCCAACCTCAGCGGCGGCTCCATAGCACACCCCGACAGCCCGCTCCACATTTCCGCACCTGGAGCCTGCCCAACGAACACAAGCCATGGAGTGCTCACAGCCAGAGCGATGCAAGAAGGCAAGCAGGGGCCCTGGCAGGGCAAAGGGGCATCAAGTAAGGGACACAAGAAAAGAAGCACACGGACCAAAGCCAAGAACCCTCCCACCCGCCAGAGATCGAAGCCACCCTGGCAGAGGCGTGCATGGCTCCCTGCCGACGGGTTCTGTGATAACCTAGGGGCAGGAAGAGCCCAGACACACGCCCCATCCCCTCGGCCACAGGAGGACCGGCCGGTGCATGACCAGGGCGCGTGGTGCAGAGCTGGTGACTCGAGTCTGTTCCACTCGCCCGGGCGGGAATCAGGTGGACGTGCACGGCGCTGGGTCCCCAAGACAAGGAGAGCTTGGGGAGCCTCCACAGAGCACAGAGAGCAAGCAAAGCGACCCTGAATTCCTTTTCGTTATTGGTTTTGTTCTTTGTGTGGTTGGGTATTTTTTTCTTCTTTTCTTTTAAATAAAAAAGCTGCAAGGTTCTGCCGTCTGCGTCCCCCTTGAGATGGCTGGCAGGTGGTCTGGAAGCGTCCCGGAGGGCGGTGAGCCGCGCTGGGGCAAGTGTCCTGGCAGCGACTGCGGCAGCCGCAGACCTGTCACTGCACAGCGGCATCCGGGTGGCTCTGGTATCTGTGTCTCCACACTTCCTGGATCTTTTTGCACCATTTGTGAGCGTTCCCACTCGGGTCCATCAGGTAATACGTCCTGTTCGGCTGTGGAGACAGAAACCGTTTAACGATGCCAAGGGGGTGCCACCGAGAGCAGCACCCTACTGCAGCCACCGAGGCTACCTTTGGAGGCACACGAGCATGCGGGTTTTCGCTGTGCATATGTGCAGACATCACACGTGCGGGCAAGGACCTACAGTTCCCTTAGGTCACCCCCACCCTGACAAACAAGCACAGGGGCCTGGGGGCCCAGCTTGCAGCTGAGCTGGGAGCGTGGGGCCCCTGGGACACGAGAAAAGGGGGAGACAACTGCCCTGCAGAAGAGAACCCGTACAGACAGACTCACCGTGTGCACGAAGAAGGTTTTAAAGTTCTTGGCCTCTGGTCGGAGTTCTTGTGACCATGGAATTTCGCCTTTCAGGACTTTGTTAACAGGATCCACATAATACAAGTGTGGTCCTTCTGTGAGCAGTAACTGTCGTCGTCGTGCAAACAAGCCCTGATGCAAAACGAAAAGACCCTGCTCGTCAGGGCTCAGAAGTGGGAGCGGGCAGCACCTACTGCGGCCTCAGAGGCTTGGCCATCACAGCAGCCTGGGGCTTGGGACCAGCGCCAGCCCTCTGTCCACTCGCCTGGAACCTGGCCTCTCAGGTCACAGAGGGGCAGGCAGAATGAAGCGCCCAGCCTGCCTGGCCTTTGTGAGCTGGATTCCAACGGCCCCACTTGGGCGTGTCTCCCTCCTGCTGCCATATGAGGGAGTGGCAGCACCGGCAGGCAAAACCGAGCCTGCTCCACCGAGCCTGCCAGGGACGGTCAGGGCGCCCCTCGTGCCCTCTGCTCCATGGGGTGGGGGTGGGGCTCCCCACTGCTGGCACCGACCAGGGCGGCGTGTGCAGCATGGCCAGGAACGGAGGCCTGGGGCCTGAACTCAGAAGGGCCCATGTTGGCAGAGTGTTTGTGGAGTCTGATATTTTTGACACAATTAATCCATGAAACAAATAACAACTTTCAAAAACAACTCTAATGAAGTAAGAGACAACTTGATAGGATATCAAAACCCCAAGCCAGAAACAAGAGGCTGTATTTCTATTTTACCACAGCCTTCCTGTGTGGTTTCAAACAGCTTCCCCCAAGTGGCTCAAGTCTTCCTTAGCCGTCAAATCTAGAAATGATCTTTCAGAGAAAGGGAACCAAGACCAAGGACACATGCGCAGCAAGGATCAGCCGGAGCCTGCGGCGGAAGACCAGACCCTGACGTGGCTGAGGGGAGACAGGCCCTCGGGGAGATGCAGCGAGAGTCTGACTTACCTTTCGCTTATCTACGGGACCCATCTTTAGTATTAAGTTATTTTCTACAAACTGGTGCCTATAAAAAGAAGAAAACAAGAATGAGACGCTCACGTGAGTCAGGGATAAAAATTCTCCCCAAGCTCCTCCACTCAAAATGAACTTGCTGAGGGCATCTGCGTGCCTTGCCCAGGCCTCTCCCGTCACGGCCCCAACCCGCTCCAGGAAGTCAGGAGGCCCCACGTGTCACAGAGGGCGCAGGTGCCCACTGCTCGACCGCTTTCGGTCGGGGTGCGCGGACCAGCACCGTTGCCTGCTGCTACCTCTGGCTCGGCAGCACAAAGGTGGTGGTGAGGGGACGCCGGTCCTCCTTCATGTGAACAAAGCTGGGGTGAACACAGAGCCCCTGAAAGGGAGGAGGCTTCTGAGAGTCAGCCCCAGGACACAGACTGCTGGCCACGTGCCACCTCCCCAAGCTGGGCCCCCCAGTCCAAGAAACCAATCCTCAGAAACCACCGAGCAGCTGCGAATCACAGATCCCGGAAAGACCTGTGCCGGACTCGGTTTGAGAATATCTTCTCTGGTGTTTCTACCACAGTAACACAGCACTCCTACTCAAATATGGCAGGAGTTTGGAAGAGAAAGCTAGGAACACAACTTTGACTTAATGTGCATTCTAGCAAGTATACTTCACTTTGACTCCAAGGAGGATAAAAGAGGTTGTTTTAATGTCTACGGGTTCTTGCTTTTGGTTAAAGTGAATAGTTACCGGTTTATGTTCTGACTTTACTGAAATTCCTGATCTGAGGATCTACTGTAGAACACAATAATATTTTTTATTTGGAAAGGCCTAAGACAACTGTCATCTCCAACAGTGACAGTTTTATTACCACTTTAGTATCTGAGCGCACCCACACGGGACGCAGTGCGTGCAAGACGACTGGCCGAGCTAGCAGAACCGTGTTTTCCCACCCAGCTCACCTGGCCCCGAGGTCTGCCCATGCTAACCCAACCAGACCCAGGCCGGCTCCAGAGCTCACAGAGGCCCCATTCCCAAGAACCCAGCCTACATGTGAGTGGACATAGCCGCAGGTGGATTCTGAAAACTAAAAAGAATTTTAATGAAAACAGTGCTGTATGAGGAAAAGTACAACACCTCCCTCTCAGAGGTACTTAAAAACCAAACTAACAAACAAAACCAAGACTTGAAACAAAGAGGAAAAAAATTCAGGAGATTTTTGAAAAGCAGATAGAATGATCTGCAGCACAGAAACAGATCAGACGGAAAGTCCCTTCTAACCAACAGACCCTAATGTAGAAGAACTGGATGTGTAGTAAAGAACCATAAACTAACCATAAGGGGAAGACTTGAATTAAAGTGTACTAGGTGTGGGGGGGTCCGGGGCGGGGGAGGCAGCCAGACCCCCGGGGGCGCTGGGCTGATGGTGCCACAGCACCAGGGAAGCCTGACAGACAGGTACAGAAAGAAGTGGCCTCACGGTATCTTTGCAGCCTCATGTGGTCTGACAGGAGACACCGAACGAAATATTAGATCGAACAAGAGATTCTGGTTTTCCCTGAGCTTGAGAAACTGGGGAAGATTTTTCTCGAGGATAGCTGACACTGAGTCCAGTTCGCCGGCAGCCCCAAAGCAGTCCAACGCCCCCGCCAGGGCAGAGCTAGGAGAGGGGGGAGGAGTTCCTGTCTAAGCAGCAGTCAGGACCACGGGAGGACAAAAGCACCTCCAACTATAGAACCACCACGGTGAACCAGGAGGCAGGCTGGAGAGGTCTTCAGTAAATATGGCCCACAGGGTCAACATCACTCTGCAGAGCACATGCAAAGCAACAGGAAAGGCTTAAAGCTTAAAAAAAAAAGAACAAAGGATACAAACTAGCAATTCCCCAAAGAGGGCATGGCCCCAAAATTTTCAATGGCTCTAAGTAAACAAAACTGAGCTAGCTGCCCTTCCTGGGTGCCCTACTGGGGTTGCCCCGGTGTGTGTGTGTGAGCACCTGCTCAGCACCGGCGCCTGTGGTCCTGAACTTGAAACTCGCTTAAAAGCAATTTGGAAATGATGTATTGAGACGTAATCCCACTCCCAGCCATTTACCCTCAGGAGGTAAAGAAAAATGAAGATTAGAAGCACAGATGTCCACAACAGTAGTATTACAGTGAAACCGAAACCACAGCAATGGCTCATCAACAGAACATTCTGGCACCGCAGGGAAGCAGGCAAGCCCCTTCCTCGTCCCTGCCGTGAGGACCCCACTGACAGAGCCCAGCCTGACTACGTGGACCAGCACGCTCTCAGGCCCTGTCACACATGCACAAGCGCAGCCTCCGCCTCTCGCACTCCTCCCGGGCGGTGACAGCCAATGCGGGCTCCTGACTGGATCCAGTGGCTGGGGTGATACGACCCCGAGGCGGGACGCAGAGAGGCTCAGAAGCTCCATTATTAGCACAAATGCCACAATCCGATCGGGCAGTGCATTTGCCAATTAGCTTACAACAGGCTGCTAGTGAGCTACCTTGAAAAGTTTAAGTACTTATTAAAGGAGTCATTTTCAATTTTTTACTTCAAAAAGTCAATTTCCACTCCCCTGAAAATGCACCCCCCCGCCCTGCGCACGAGGCGCGTTTTCCTCGCTGGCAGGTGGTGGATGCCGTCCGCAGACTTGGAGCTGAAGCCAGACCCGAGTCAGAGACTCTCAGAGTGTGGTCAGCAGGCAGGTCACCGCAGCCATGCTGACCACACAGTGACGCTCACCACTGGCTCTGTGCCGATGTCCACGCAGGCTTGCCCATGGTCGTTTTGCTAGGGGGGATGCTGTCAAGGTACTCCTTCCTCCTGATCCCAAAGCCAGGGTTCTCTCCTCCTCACCCTATCCCTCCAGCAACCCCCAGGCCCCAAGAAGGTCATCTTGGAAGATGCAAGCCTGAGGCCACAAGCAAGTCTGAGCCACTTCAGGGCACAGTCACTCCCAGGGAAGCCGAGCAAGCCGGCCAGAACCCCAAGGTGGCTCTTCTGACCACCTCAGGAAGCCTCTCCACACTGGGCTTTGACCCAGGGGATGGAAGAACAAGCGACTGTGGCCAGTTTGCTCTTAAACGCCAGCTCTGGGGACCCCTTTACACCCTCAAACTTGATGGAAGATCCCAAAGAGATTTCCTTTATTGGGGTTACACATTGATATTTAGGTAGGAGAAATTAAAACAGAGACATTTTTAAATACTTAATTCATTAAAAACCACAAATAAAACTATCACATACTAATATAAATAACATTTTTATTCAAGAGTAACTTTTTTCCAAAACAAAGATAAGTCATGGGAAGCATGACCCCACTGTACATTTTGCAAATCTCCTTAATATCTGGCTTCAGAGAAGACAGCTGGGTACCCCCATCTGCCCCAGCCTTCACTGGGCTGTGCCCCGCTGTGCAGGCTAGAGCACACGAAGGACTCAGCCTCACTGAGTCAAGTAGCCGGAACAGGAAGGAGTGCCTTTAAAAGCCTCTTCAGATGACGATGGGCATTCTTCTTTGATAATGCACCCAATCAACAAGCGGAGTTCCTTCAAGGTCCGCTGCCACCTGGAGTTGGAGTCCCACGATGGCTCTCTCACACTCTGAGACACTAGAACTCGTCGGTGTACCTGGCACTTTGAACAGCTCTGCCCCCAGCACCCAACCTGGAAAACGGTGGTTTGCCGAGTCATGGAAATCACCCCAACACCGACAAATTACCTCCCACGATATCCGCCAATCAACTCATTACCGTCACGACCTCTCTCCTCAAGTCTTTAAGTCCTGGGAAGATGTCAAACTCAAGTGAGGGATAAAGGTTCCCCAAATCCTAATTTCGATTTTATCACTGGTAACAAATACTAGCAGTTGTTTGTCTTAAAGGACGGGCTCATTCCACTCCTTTTCTGGAAAAAACGGCCCAACGGCCAAGTCTGAATAACCCCAGTTTGCCAGTAAAACAGTGTAGTGAAAACGGTCTTGCATGCAAAGAGCAGCTGACCGCACTCCCAACACCACTGCTTTGCTTGAGAGAACTCACCCTTGGCTTGGCAGCAGAGATGCTTCCTGCAGACTTCCCGGGAACTGCATTCAGACTACTAATAAAACCAGTAATTTTTGACGACTACTCCCAAGTGAGCCTGGTTTCTTTCCTTCCCGTGCGTGCGTGGAAAGCCCAGGTGCTCGAGCACCACCTGGTGCCACAGCCTGGACTCCTGACCTGCCCCCGAGGCTGTGCCAGCCACTGCTTCCGCAGCACCGATGCACAGGTCAACAACGCATCTGTTCCAGAACAGGCAGTGAGATTCCAAAGCAGGACTCGAGGCAGACCCTGCCCTGCGCCTGAGGAGGTGCATGCAGCTGACACTGTGCTCTTCGTGCGACTCTGACGGAGAAACTGACTGCAACTGCAGAAGAGGCAACCTTTCCAAACGGTAGGATCACTCCGGTGGGTGCCGGACAAGTTGGTCTGGTGTGTGCCGTCAAGCATTCTGGGAAACTCTCTGGCTGATGAACTTGCCCTCGTGGATGTTTTGGAAGATAAACTCAAGGGAGAAATGATGAGTCTGCAACATGGGAGCTTGTGTCTTCAGACAGCTAAAACTGCGGCGGGTGAAGACTACTCTATGACCGCCGACTCTAGCGTTGGGGTGGTAACTGCAGGGGCCCCCCAGCAGGAGGGAGAGAGCTGGCTCAGTCTGGTGCAGAGGAATGTCAGTGTCTTCCAATTCACCATCCCTCGGATAGTCCAGTATGGTGCTGTGACTGTGGTTTTCAACCCAGCGGGAGGTCTCACATATGTGACTTGGAAACTAAGGGGACTACACAAGCACTGTGTGATTGCAAGTGGGTATAATCTGGATTCTGTTAGATTTCGCTATCTTACGGCTGAAACACTTGGCACTCATCCCAGCAGCTGCCATGGATGGACTTTGGGAGAACATGGCGACTCAAGAGCGGATGTGTGGAGTGGAGTGAATGCAGCAGGCATTTGTGCCCAGGAACTGAATCCAGAAATGGGAACAGATGGTGGTGGTGGAAACTGGAAGGGAGTGCATACGAGGGTGGTTCAAAGTGTCTATGAAGTCATCACACTCAAAGGACATACCAACTGGACTAGTGGATTAAATATGGCTGAACTCACTGAATCCACATTGAAAATCTAGCCAGGATTCGTCCGGTGACAACGATGGTGCAGGGAATGCATGGCACTGAGAACAAAGTATTCCTGAGCTTTCCATGTATCCTGAATGCTCGGGGATTAACCAGGGCGATCAGCCAGAAGCTGAAGGATGATGAGGCTGCTCAGCTCAAGAAAAGTGTAGAAACCTTGCGGGACATCCACAAAGACCTAAAGGCCTGTGACTTCCGGCTTCTAGAGCTTTCAACACCACAGTGTGATTAACCATGAATGATCCTCTAGTTTTCATCCATGTGCATGGACCGCAGTTAGCTTTTCTCTTCCTAAATATGTGAATTTGGGCTCAGAGACTTGAAGACCACGCTTGGTTCAATGCTTGCAATATGAGCAGTATCTGGAGATTTAGCCACTCGTAAGGAAAAATATAACTTGGCCAGAGGGATGCCAACTCACTCCTGGTGTCCGCAGCCGCCTCTTTAGCCCAGCGAGCTGCTGCACCAGGGCCCGTGACAGTGCCGGGACTCCTCACCCCGACTGTCACCTGGCAGGCACTCCGCCATGTCAATGGCCCAACACTCCTTGGCCTCCCAGCTGTCGAGTGCGCTTTCCCAGCCTGGACAACGTAACTTCTAAGATGCCACAGCGGCTTCTGAAGTTTGGCTCTGAAAGAGCTCCTCACATGTACACTTACAACAAGCTATTCGTTTATCGTTCCAACTCTGAATGACAGGCCTCTGGCGCTGCAGTTCCACCGGCACCGGAACAGTATGCAAAACCGTTCTGTTCAGAGACACGGACAGAAGGCACTGACGTCCCGCGTATAAGGGGAAGAGAGCCCTGGCCTGTTGTAGCTCCGTATCTACAGTTCTGCCCAGTGTCTCCGGAACACGCATCAGAGAGCGCTCTGACAGCCCTCGAATGTAGGTGGGGCTGCTGGGGGCTGAGAAAGCACATCTCTCTCTGAGTCAATATGAAAAATGTTATAAATGTCCTTTTGTTTTAGAATATATCATTAAGATCTACAATGATAATTTCAGATGAAATTTATGTTTTTCAGAAATCTTTAAATTTTATTGCAAAACAAGTCAGCAAAGTGCCCTGAGATCCTGTTGTGTGTCCATGTAAGCCTAAGGAAAACTTCAGGATTTCAAAGCAAGGATTTACCAGATGACACCGAGTTACAGTGATTATAGCAGATGTAACTGAAGACAGCTAAGAGCCCAGCAGGAATACTGAGAATTCACTAAATCTCTAAAGCTGCACATATTTATACTGTAAACCTACTCCTGTAGATTCAAAAAAGACAAAGCACACAGCCCAGTAGCTGCCAAAGCAACAACATCATGGTCCAGGGTGCAGCCTCTGAAGACGTGCACTGCACACACTCAGAGAATGAGAGGGAGAAAGCAAGGATCCTCTTAATGCTATTACACAATTATTACCATGCCCCTTGGGCTGTACACTGAGAGCCCTGTCGTAAGAACAAAGATCTTGCCCTGCCAAATAAGAGATGCTGCAAGCTTTGAGAATCACCAGCCCAGAGAGCCTGAACCTGGAGGGAAGGGACGAGAAGCCGGAACAAAGGGAGGGAAGGCAAGAGGCCTCAGTCCTGCCCAGAACCCAGGCTGCACGGCCTCAGGGAAGGCCCTAGGTAAAGGCACACAAGCCTTCTGGGGAGTCCCCCCAAGGCTGCATGACAGCGGGCCCAGGAAGCTCGGCGCACAGACCTGCCCGGAGTGCCCGGCCTGGTGGTGCTCACACCATTCTGACCAAAGCCTCTTCCTCCCTACTCCGTACACACTGATAGTCCTAAGCAACACCACTTTAGGAAGGGTAAACTCCCGAGAAGTGTAGGTTATTCCAGTTGGCTGACGTCTAACTATACTTTTACTAGAGACGATAATTTCTAATGGTTTGCAATCCTGGCTTCATCACCCACTCCTTCTCCTTTGCACCCTGCCTCCTCCTCTTACTCCTCCAGGCTCGCCTAGCCCAGCCCTCCAACCAGCCTGCCTTCTCCCTCCATGCCCACGCCTACCCCAACACACCTCCCCGCTCATCCCTGCGCCGGACTCCCCTCCGCCCAAGTGAAAGGTGAAACCATAAAAATGCATGAAGAAAAGTGTTAGGGTAGACACACTCTTCTCAACATGACCAAGATGGAAAACAGAAAATAAAAACACAGACGCGTTTGACTTTGTAAGAATTTAGAACTTCTATACAAAAATACACACAAAAAACTGAAAAGACAAACTGAAGAAAAATGTTTGTGAAACATACAACAAAAATATTCTTTGCATCCATGGCTCTCAGAGTCAATTTCGAAAAGATGGAAAATGTACAAGAAGAAAAATAGTCAAAGAAGACCAAGTACCTCGAAAGATAAATAGAAACGGCCAATGATGTTTGCCTCAACCAGGATACAGATGCAAATTCCCATGACCCATTTTTAGAGCATCAAAGTGCTTCAGGAGAGGCAAGAGTGCTGGGAGACAGGGGTTCCCCGGCACCGTGGACACAGAGCACCGTGTCCTCACATGTGCTCACACCCACTCCACCTGCCAACCCAGGGCCCCCCCTTACGAGAAACACCCAGGCAAGTGGGAAAACCTACATGCAAAAGATGATCTGCAATAGTGGAAACTCTAGAATGCCCCACACGCCCCACCTAGGGGCGGTGGTCATTTGGTCGGTGGTAAATCCACGTCAGAACACTGATGCTGACAAGGCCTGGCTCACTGAGCCCTGAGGGTCTCAAACCCACTCATCCCCAGGCCAACACCTCCAAACCCCTAATTCAAGCTGGACCCTTTGAGGGTCCTTGTTTCCCGAGCATTAATGGCAGCAAGGGAGGTGTGAGGTGATGCGGGGCCTTGGCAGGCAGTGGAGATGGAGGGCGGGCGCCCGTGCTCTCGGTCTCCCGCTGCTCGACTCCCACACGCTCGGCTCCGCTCTTCTAAATGGAGCACAGCTTACATCTATGGATTCTTACCAAGGGTTTCCACTGGCCTGCTTCTCCAGTAACAACCTCTTCTCATCTTCGGAGAACTCTAAGTCCAGTTCAAAAGAATTAGTGTCCAGGTCATGGATATACTGCTCGATGTTGCTGCCCGCCATCTGCGGCAGGCCTGCATCCGAGGCGGACAGGGAGTGGGAGGAGGAGGATGAGGACACCTGCATGCAGCCGAACTGGCTCAGGAGGTTGTCGTACTGCACAGAGAAGAGGGAAGAGTGAGAGCCACGCACGATTTCCCTTGGGCCCCCAGCCCAGACCCAGCAAGCTCACGCCCTGGAGGTCTTGAGGCCCCCGTGGCCGCTCTGACTCCTCCTGCACCAGATGGCGGGCCCCTGAACCAAGGCAGGGCTGGGTGCTGCCAGGTCTGGTCCCCCTCCTGATGGGCTGACCCCCAGTCTTCATCCCCAGGAAGAGGAGACCCAGGGCCTGGGGACTGCTGACCCCTGCAAGCCCTGGGCTACCCCAACCAGAGGAAAGAAGAGGGGGGATGGATGGCCTCCTGGGTGCAGAGGCACCCTCTTGTAAGCTCAGGAGCCCTCCTCCTTGACCCTGTGGCTTGACGTTTCTAAAAGTCTGTGGTTGTCACTTGTCCCAATTTGACTGTGTTCAATTTTAAAAAAAATATATCCCTTTTAACTGTAGCAAATATTAATTAAATTTGATAAAAAGCTGCCTGCTCTTCTGGAGAAAGCTATAAACCGGTGGTAACACGAAAATGGACTTACTCACAGAAGTGCCTGTGCATTCAGATACCCCTGGGGCCGGTGAGAGGGCCAGAGAGCCCCCAACAAAGACCTAAGGAAGAGTGCTCGCCCTTGACGGCCTGCTCCCCACAGCTGCAGGCCCCACGCCTGAACCCCACTGCAGCCAAATATAAGGGAAAAGAAGCCACCAGCAAGGGCTGAGATCAGAGCCCGCATGTCCTTCCAAGTCCCCTGTGTGTCCAGAAAGGCCCCGGCTGCCACCCTTGAAGGTGGGCCCTGGACACAGCACACCCCCCCCACCCCTGCAGACCGTGCTTCCACCTTCCTGACTCACTGCCGGGAGTGGCCTTCTCCCAGGTGCTCACACTGCACAGACAGCAGGCTCAGACCCACCTCACTGGCTCCTGGGTGGAACTGACCCTGGCTGGACACTCCTACGGCCTCTCATCTAAGTAAGGTCTTCTTCTAGCACATTCTCTGCTTCTGCTCTGTGAGGACTCCCTGGACCAAGGCCGCCTCTGCTCAACATCCCAAAGTTTACAGAGGCTTCCACTGCCAGGTGTCTCAGGAGCTGCAAGGCCAATGAGACGGATGTCTCCATCATCTCCATTTCTAAAACAGGGAAACTGAGGCATGGAACTGCCCCAAGACCACAGCCTGCTAGCTAGCACCGAATTAGGACCGGTCCTCTACGTCTTTCCTACCGCGCCCCACAGAAAGCTCCAGATGTATCTCAGCTCTCTGCTCTTTGATCCTCGGTAGCATCTAGGACGACCCGCAGCACAAAACGCAAGCCCAGAAAGAGTGTGTGACAAGGGGTGACGCTGGCTGGCATGGGGGTACCTGCCGGCGCACACTAAGGAAACTCCCCATGATGCTCCAGCACGGAGGCTTTTCCCAAGGGTGCCACACCTGGCACACCCCCTCCAGGGTCTAACCACCAGCACCACCACCAGCCACGGCAGCAGATTAAGAACACACAAGAGAACCAAGTGCCCGCTCTCTTCATTCCCTGAGCAAACACAGTTCCCAGTTCTTTGCCCCCAGAGGGAGCCCCCTTCCTACTGAAAAGGACCCCAGACTCTCTTGGGGCCTTGTGGATGAGAACATGCCCCTGGAAGACTGTCAACACCCACAGAATAGGAGTGCCCCCTCCCGTATTGGACACCTTCCCAGGTCAAGGCTCACTTCACTGTCCAAATGCAAAGTCTGGTACAGCGAGCGCTGCCTGAATACCTCCCCAAGGCTTTCAAACCACACAGCTTTGAAAGCTGAGGATGCGCCATCTAACAGAAAGTAAGCCATTAACCAATGGAGCTGGTTTTAAGATGGCCACACCTGAGTACTGAGAAGCCAGGGTTCGCAGCGAGGTGAATGCGACCAACCAGCAGACAGAAGGCCTGCCCAAGACACTCCACCGTGCGTGTAACACACGTGCACAGGCACACACAGCTCCACGAAGCCGAGCCCCGAGTCAACAACAGCATGAGTGGCCCCTGCAGAGCCGGCAGTCAGAGCAAGCTGCTTCACTGGCCACGGCTCCAGAAGGACGTCAGGCCCGGGGGACGGAGGCCTGTGGTGGGGTCCCCCGCAGTCCGCACACGTGGAGGCTGCCGACAGCTGAGACCACCGTGGTGGGGGAAGCAGGCCAGGAGTGAGCCCAGATGGCTACCCACATCCGAATCCCTTCAAGTCTGGGCACAAAGGATATTTTAGGACAATGAAAGGGTAATGTGTTGTTTACAACAATAAGTAGGAGACAGAAGAAACTCGGTCTCTGAGAGGATACGAGCAGTAATTTTAACTAAGCTGTGGATGACTTTTAGACAAAATCTAAATTCCCCAGTCAACTAATGTGGCACTCTATACACGGGAATTGGCTAGAATAAGCCATGATGACAGAAGTTACACCAAGAGAACGGACTGTGGATGGTAACAGAAACATGGGAAATCATATTTAAACATGGGGGGTCGTGGCGGAGGGTGAGGAGGGAGCACAGGACTGCCAAGAAGCTGGTCACTGGTGGTGTGAGGGGGGTGCACGGCCACTCACTGTACCCCTCTGCCCACTTCCGTGTCTTCACATCCTCCATAAGGAACGTTTAAACAACAAATATACTCAAGACCCCACCTCTACTAGGCACGAAAAGCTAACAGTGACCAGTGTCCCCCAAAAGTTCAAAGCAGCAGCACCCTGGGCTTCTGGAAGATGAGAAGCATTCCAGAATGTCTTTAGATGCACAATTACAAAGCACCAGCCAAAAGGAGAAGACAGAAGCCCAGGGTGACAGCATGGAGGGTACTGCTCCCACGGGTTCCAGTCTCCCTGACCCAACAGCACGCTGCCTCTGGGGGAAAACTAACTACAGTAAGAAAAGGAGACTGCCCTCACCTCCCCCAGCCTGGCAATCTGCGCTTGGGGCAGACGGGCAGGTGGATGCTTCACTGGCCCCCGTACTGGGGAGACTCGGCCAGGGGCTGCACAGGGCTCAGCCACCAACACGTCTATACTGGCCTCCCCTCCAGCCATGCATTCCACAAGCTGGGCTCCCAGGGCCCATGGCAAGGACTCCCTGTGCACCGAGGAATGGTAGCACACAGCACTGCGGGGCTGTTCCTGACACACACGTGCGTGTGCACGCACACGCTCCCCCCGCAGACACATGCACAAACACCACTCACGCATGCACACCCCCCCACACACACATACACCACATACATGCGCGCACATGCGTGCCCACGCTGGCTGGCTTACGTTTCCGTAGCAGTCCTCGTCATCCTCCGACATGGCTGGCAGGTAGGCGGTGAGTTTCGGAGGCGTCTGATGCTGCAAGTTCTCCCACGTGATGGACTCGAAGAACGGATGAGCTCGCAGGGGGCCGTACCCTCCCATTTCCTCACAGCCTAATCGCTTCGTGGCATCTAAAACCTGAAACAGAAGTCAACACAAGTCAGTGCTTGGATCGAAAAGTATTTGACAAAAACATTCTTTTTGAGTACTCCTTTTCAATTCTTCTCATCTCAGACAAAGGAGGGCACTAGGGCCTGTCCCGCCCCATCCCACAGCATGCCGTGGATAGCAGAGTCACCCCCGGGGCTTCGTTTACCTCTCTCAAGCTCCTAGCCTTCCCTTGCACAGGTGAAAATAACTCAAAATTTAATGAATAGCATCAAGTGTTCTCTTAAAATACACAATTAAAAATCCTACAACAAGAAAAAAATAAACATACTGTCTTTCATAACAAAGAGACCAAGAATCTGTCTAGATGGCGAGCTACCACGGACAGAACTCAAAATGCTGTGTTCTCCCAACCGTGCTTCATCTCAAAGGGCCCCAGAGTCGTCTCCTCCCAGATTCAGCTTTACGGCCCTAGACCCACCGAGCATCAACACGCTACCTGCTGACGGGACAGGCCCTGGAGAGGCAGGCCGACACAGGACTGACCCTGTCCCCAAGACGAAGGGAAAGTGAAGGGGAGGTCCAGCACCCGTGCACACCAGGGCAGGGACACTGCAGCTGCTAAACACAAACTTAAATACCTTTGCTGCGTGAATCGCTTACTTCTACTATAGTACCTGGGTGATCTTTAAAACCTTCCTGCAGCAGACTCTAAAGCTGACACCCACAGATGTCACTGTGCAGGATTTAGAGCCATCTGCCACTGTAATACACCCAGTAGCTCCAGCAACAAGTAACTTAAAATGCCATGTATGTTGATGAACAAATGCAAAATGATACAATGATTTCCTATCTTACTAAAGTCAAGAATCGGGCATTTGGAAATTGAAAAGGACTTACAGTAATCAGATGACACAAATCTACCTACACTCATTATCAACCCTAAGATACCCTTCTGTTAAACACAGGGGCCTCCAGGAAAGCTGCTCTGACCACAAGTTCAGAGGGACTCAGAGTGTGGCTGTCGGATCATCTTACAGAAGACAATTCAGAATATTTACCAAAAGTTTTTCCACAAGGTCTCTTGCCTTAGGGAAGAATTTTTCAGGAAAGTCATATTCCAACTTAATGATCTTCTGAAATATAAGATATTCATTTCTGTAAAACAAGAAACACCATCACTTGGGCAGAGTGCACAAACCTCCCCAGCACAGAGCTTTACCTTTCCCGGGCCAGCAGTCTCCCTCTCTCCTGCAGAGACACTGCTGCAGAAGTCCCCGAACCCTGGCCCAGCCCTGGCCCAGCCCCGGGGCTGCCCCCTCCCACCTCTCTTGCAGCTGCTACGATGGGCTTGGGGGTGGTGGGTGGTCTTACCCTGCTCGAAAAGGCGGCAGTCCTGCCACAAGCTGGTATATTATACATCCGAGAGCCCAAAGGTCTGAACTTTAAGGGAGGGGAAAAACAGAGAAGAACGACGTTTGTAAAATGTCCGTGACAAGCACAGTTCACTTCTGCCCTACTGGTTCTACCGCCCCATCTCTGATCTACTTCTCTTCTTTAAAACCAGGTCAGTGTGAGGGTGGGAACCTGCTCAGGGTCCTTCTTGAGGGGGCCTCCCTGGGGACCTGGACTTGGAGAGTCCCACACACAGCAGGCACTACTGGGCCAGGCCATGCGGCCATTCCCACAGACCTGCCACTGCCGGGGGGCCCCAAATGTCTCACAGGGCCCACGTGGACCTGAAGAGACAGCAGAGGTCATTCCTGACTACAGAAACACTGACAGTGACAGAGAAGCACCTTCTTCCAGTGCCAGGCAGCAGGTGGTGGCGCTGGTAAGGGGGCTCCCGGCAGTCACTGCAGGTCAGTACAGCGACGGATCAACTTAGATTCTCTCGCAACTCACTCAGCGTTTACCCTCAGGACACAGATGCAAGCCAAGGGGCCAAATGAGACAATCCACAGGATGTGCACAAAGCAAGCTTTAATTCTGTCCCTTCTTGAACTTGTGAAAAGCCCTATCCCTCCTTCATAAATATTTTAATTCCACATTTTAAAAGAAACAGTTCTAAACTTCCCTAAGCTGTTTCCAGAACCAGCTAGCAGGGACCCTGGAGGGGATGCTCTCCTTGTCTGTGATGTCCTCCTTGCCTGTGATGTCACCGCCCCCTTCCCACCCCGCCCTGCTCACTCTCGCCCCTCAGTGCCCTCTTGGAGCTCATGGCTGACATCAACTTTGCATATTTTCTTTCCTCTGGAAGTTTTTCTCTTTTTTTTTTAAATTTTTTTATTGTTATGTTAATCCCCATACATTACATCATTAGTTTTAGATATAGTGTTCCCTGATTCATTGTTTGTGCATAACACCCAGTGCTCCATGCAGAACGTGCCCTCCTCAATACCCATCACCAGGCTAACCCATCCTCCCACCCCCCTCCCTTTTTTTTCCTTTTTTAAAGATTTTATTTATTTATTTGACAGAAAGAGAGAGAGAACACAAGTCTCTCCCTTGACCGACAGAGCCACCCAGGCGCCCCTGGAAGTTTTTCATTCTACTCCCAGCTCAGCACTACAAAAGCATCCAGATGCAACTTATCCCACACCGCCAGCTGCCTCCCCCGAGCCCTAAATGTACAAGGGCTCATGGGCTGCTGCATACAACCAGCTTCTGGAAGAGGCCACGGCCTGGCATTCAGGAGATGAGACTGCAGGGTGCAGGTGGAAGGGTCAGGCCAGCCGCAGTGCCGGGGGCAGGAAGGGCGCGTGACATGGGTTAAAAGATACAAAAGATCAGAAATCTGAGGCACAACATACAAGTGGAGTGAAGGGCATTTAAAAAATGAATCTACAAGGGCGCCTGGGTGGCTCAGTTGTTAAGCGTCTGCCTTCGGCTCAGGTCATGATCCCAGGGTCCTGGGATTGAGCCCCGCATCGGGCTCCCTGCTCCGCGGGGAGCCTGCTTCCCCCTCTCCCGTTCCCCCTGCTTGTGTTCCCTCTCTCGCTGTATCTCTCTCTCTGTCAAATAAATAAGTAAAATCTTAAAAAAAAAAAGAGAATCTACATTCTACCCAATAACTAGTTTTACACTTGGTTTTCTCTACTATCCAGTCTAGTTAAAATGGGGAGCCACACAAGACAGACACCAACAGAAAAGCCTCGGCCCTTGGCAGTGGCAGCAGCCAGAGACTGAGCGGGCGGCTGTGGGCAGGCTGCCGCCTCCAGGAAGCGGGACTGTCCGCATAGCCGGGCCTGGGCTCTTCTCACTCCTGTGCATTATCTGAATGTTTATCACCAGCAGGTCTCCTACCACTTAAGATGGTTTTTTAATACAATAAAAACTAAAGAGGAAAGTCGGTGTAACGTTTCTGTAAAGCAGTATGTACGAAGGATTTTTAAAATGCTAAGTTAGACCAAGTCATTCCACTTCCTGCAATCCAAGCGGAGGACCGTGAGGCAGACCCCACAGACTCAGGACACGCAGGGGCGCCCTTCCCCTCCCCGGGGCCTGGCATGTGTGGCACGTGGCAGTCACGCAAGATCGTGCCACGTAAATGAAAAGCACCTCAGTGCCAACAATAAAGGACGAGCTCAATGACCTACAGTAAATCCATGTGCCAGAAGCACACAGTGTCAGAGATGTCTACAGATGACTTCAGGGACACGGGAGACGCTGGCTCCGTAATCCCAAGAAACAGGGCTCAAGGTGAACAGAAGTCACGTGAACATACAGAAGACACACAGAAATAACTAACTGCAAAGACACTGGTGTCTGTAAGTGGGCTGCAGACTCTGAGTGTTCCTTGCTCTTGTACCCTCCATATTTTCTAAGAATTCTTTATAATACACAGGTATCACTTTTAGAATCAGAAAACAAATCTTAACTATTTTTGAATAAATATCATGACTTAAACATTTAAAAGCATAAAAAGATACACAATGCCGTCTCCCTCATAGAGCTACCCCCTCACGCCTCCAGCAGGCCACTGCCCCCACTGCAAGCGCACCCACCCAGGAGAGTTTAAATGACGGACAAGCGAATGTGGGTAGACATGCTCCTTCCAGTTTTCACACAGAAGGCAGCGGCCACTCTCTCTTCCCATCTCACCCAGCAGAGCCTGGAGGCCTTCCGCCATCAGTGCTAAAGGGCGACTTCATCCTAAAAGCCCCAAATTGACGAAAAGCTAGCCCTTAGGCAGCCATGACATATGCTTCGAGAATCTGGCCCGCAGCACCCACCACCCAGCCTCGGCACCGTGGACACCAGGAGCCTATTCAGTCTTGCTGGGGAGCTGTATCTGCATCTCACCAGGCTGAGCAGCGTCCCTGGCCTCCACCCGCTAGTCGCCAATAGCACTCCCCACTCCTGCCAAGTGGCGACACCTAAAGTGTCCAGACAGGGCCAAATGTGCCCTGGGGGGCAGAACTGCCCCAGCTAAGAAGCCCTGCCCTACAACAATGTCTGGCCCACAGTAAGAGTTCAGAATCTGTGGACTGAGTAAGATTAAAAAAACAAAAACAAAGAACCCAGAGACTGCTAAGAGGCCCACCCACCTTCATGTGCGCCCTGCAGCTCCAACCCCTAGAGAGTTTTTAAAAAGCTGTCACACTCAGAAACACAGAGCTGCCCCCAGAACCACTCACTCCTCTGCCACTTCTGGCAGGGCTGTCTCTCAGGAAAGTGGCTCCTTGCAGCCGGCCAGTACAGGACACTGACGGCGCGGCCCTTAGTCAACCCGGGGGAGGCCCCCCCACCCCCAGCATCAAGGAGCCAGAGAAAAGCTCCAGCCACAGAACTTGTCATCTGGAACGGCTCTCAACACTGAGACCACAGACTCTTCTGCTACCTCTCCGTCCTCTGCCTGCCTCAGGCCCGCCCAAGACCACTCTCCTGACTTCTCCCTGCTCCTGGCCATCGGCACCCCCATCCCCTTGTGCCCTGCTGCCCTGCTGCTGACTCTTCACTCTCCAGACCTCTGTTCTTGCGAGCCGAACCTCACCTATGCACCTCTCATTTTCAAAACTCAGGCCCCCACTCAGGGCCTCGATCCTGTGGCTCCAGGCCTGTGCCGGTTCTAAGCACTGGGGAGGGATGGCTCGCACTGGCTGGGCCCTGGCTGGGAAACCAGCTCCACCCCCTCCCACACGGGATGCCTTCCGGGCCTCTCCCCACACTCTGCAGAGCCTGTTTTGCTAGAGTTGACCTGCTGCCGCTGCCACCACCAGGGGGCACCAGCCGGAGGCAGCGCTAAGGATCCCAGGGCTCAGGGACACGGCAAGGAATACTGACCTCCTGGCCACACTTTTCCCCCACTGAATAGTTGCTCCTAAAGGAACAAGATCAAATCTCAAAGCATCAAGCAAACACAGCCCCAGGAAGTATAACAAAGAACAATAAAGGAGCACACAGGTTATCCAAGAAAGATACTGATAAAGGCCATAAAAGGCACTCCCTTAACTATTAACTGTACATGAAAAAACAAACGTAAGAGCTACTGTAGTGAAAAGAAAATATCCTGGATCAGATGAAAGTGAGTTACCTTTTACAGGCCGACTTCTCTGTGAGCAGCTCTGGAGACACATACTGGGCTGTTCCTACAAACGAGTTGGCCCTGGCTGATGAGAAAAGAAAAAAGGGAGAAAGTCACACTGAGACACAAGCATTTACCAATGCTGCACCATGGATGCTGATGCTCACCCATCAGGGACGTCATGGTTCACAAGGCGTAACTGAGCTCTCGGTCACAGCACTAGTCCCCTGGAATCGGACTGACTTGTCCAGGGCCCTCCCCTCAAACCCCCTTCTTGGGGCTCTCTCCTCCAAGGGCTGGCTCAAAGGTCACCCGCTCCGTGACACCAGCCCTGACTGCCAGGGCAGTCCCTCCAGGCCAGCCCGCCGCAGTCCTCTGGGCACCTCTCACGGACACACTAGAGAGGCGTTCGCCCAGCCTCCTGTTAGCTGGGAGCATCCTGAAGACAGGGGGCTTGTCTGTTTGGTTCACTCCTGGACCTGTGGTGCCTAAAACAGCCGCAGACACAGCAGGCACAGATGGGAAATGCAGCGATGTGGGAACGGACCCGACCCCATGCAGGCTACGCCCCCCCTAACAAACAGCTCACAGTGGTTAGGGGCAATAAAGGGAGTGAGACCCAGGAGTTCTGGCCAGGGAACCTTCCAAACACCCTGCCACCTCTGGTACTGGGCTGTGCAACACCAGGTTCGCCAAGCTCAACCCACAGACTCCTAGGGTCAGTGACAGCAGGACCCTCTGGACCTGCCCATCACAAAACAGATGACACAACAACACCCAAGTCACCCCAGTGGCCATCAAGGTCCTCAGGCGCTCATGAGCAGCTAAGCAGCCCCGACAGGGCGGCACTTTGGGCAGGAGCCGGCCTGCTCTACCACATGGCTCCTGAGGCATCTGCATGGGGCGTCCTCTGCTATGCAGGACAGCACAGTCACTCCGCCTTTCCCTGTGACCGACAGACACAGGACTGGGATTCCCATGTGACAACTGCCCACTGTCTGAGAGTAAAACCCTTCTCTTAGGAGCATGTGAAATGCTGCGTCACCCCTGACACTTCCCGGGAGACACCCCCGCCATCACTTGCCGTGACCTGCCACGCATGGCCTTCCACACCCGGCCCCACATAAAGAGCACCCTGTACCCACACCGGACAGCTGTTGGCAAGGCTCTGGTCCTGCTCGGACAGGCCCCTGGAGGAGACCACCTTTCCCAGCAGCAGGTTCCAGCACGGCCCTGTCTCCTGTCCCAGCAACCCGTGGCAGACAGGAGACCTAACCACGGTTCAACAGCATATTGCTCTGGGCATACAAGCCCCGTGACTTAGCCTGACCCTTTCGCAGATCAAAGGGTCCTTTTTCTCATTATCTTTAATAATCCCTGCTAAAAGTATTTGTCCCTAAGGACATATTTTCCTGAACCGATCTAAGAAGTAAAACATCACAGCAACACACCTACCAGCGAATGGTCTCCAGACCTCCAGGCCACTTCTGAAACCCGGGACACAGAAAGCAGCAACCAGCCCCATGCAGGGTCCTGCCAGGTGGGCTTACTGACAAGTGTCTGAACTTTTCTATGCAGGGTTCTCAGCTGGGGACAGACAGGCCCCCAGGGGACATCTGCCAACGCCGGGAGACATTTCCAGCTGGCACAACGGGGGCGGAAGGGAGCTCTGGTCACCTAGTGCGCAGACGCCAGGGCTGCAGCTAAGCATCCCACAGGCTGCAAACAGCAGGAGCTCTCCAGCCCCACACGTCCCCAGGCCCTCGGTGGCCTCCATGCAGCCTCCCTAGGACGGCGCTCTCCGACCCTCTGAAGACACGGCCCTAAATAGAACAGGAGGAGCCAGCTCCGTTCTGGGACGTTCTGGAGGAAGGGGAGCTGGGGAAGGGAGAACAGCTGAACGTGCCTTCGTCTTTCCTGCGCGGCTGTGTGTGTGTTAAGTCGGGGGAAGCAACCTTCTCCTTCTGCACTTGACTGCAGGCTCTGTACTG
This sequence comes from Phoca vitulina, assembly GCF_004348235.1. NCBI lineage: Eukaryota > Metazoa > Chordata > Mammalia > Carnivora > Phocidae > Phoca > Phoca vitulina. Next base: position 542,278 of record NW_022589736.1, read on the forward strand.
GGCACCTCAGACTGGTCCTGACAGAGAAATGACTTGAGGTTACAGCTTCCTGGGACAAAACACAGCAGACCTATGTTTGGTCTGTCTACAAAATTCTTGACAGCATATGGCTATAAATAACACAACACCTGAATTAAAATGCAAACGGAAACCAGGGCGCCCAGCCACACCAATGCAGCACGTGGCGTCTGGGCTGAGAGAGGCCATCGTGTCCCCGCTCACCATCCCTGGGGAGGCCTTAAATTGGCGGGGGCTCACCGCGGGGGAGACCTCCTGACTGCTGTCCAAAGGCCTCTGAGGCAAATATCCAGGAAGAAAACACGGACGAAGCCAGTGTGCTCGCTCTTCCCCATGTGTCCCCAAACGTGTTCTCTGTCCTCCTTGATGCTCCGGGGGGGGATCCTGGGCACTACAGCCCTGGAGTCAGCAGGAGCCCCCCGGGGGGGGGGCAGGAGAGAGCCATGGGTATTACTCCTCCTGCCTCACCCCATGCCGCACCGCTCTCCCCCCATGATGCCCCCGACCTGCCCTGGGCCCGAGAGGCTCACAGTACCACTGTGGGGATCCAGCCCTGTTGCTTCTTCGGCCCAGCTCTCTGTAACTGCTCCCTTCATTAAGTTATTTTCCTGTAAAGACTTTGTGGCTGCATTTGCATCCTGCCAGGACCCTGAGTGATACTGCCAAGAACACTGAGGTGATTCATAAGAGGAAAAAAGAAACCCAGAGCCAAAACGAAATGAAACCATTCAATGATGCAATGAATCAAAGAAATGCAAATTAAAACATGATGGCCTATCAAATCAGCAAAGATAAAAAAGGAAATACACACTGTTGGCAAAGATTTGAGAAGACACACACAGTGCTATTGGTGGGGATTCGGAAAGGAGTCATTTTCCAAAAAGCAGCAAAATTCATAGAGAACAAACTTGCCCTCTGAGCCAGCAACTCCACTCCTGGCACCTGGTCCTCAAGGACAGATCCAGCAGAGACAGCAGGATGACACGGACCCCGGGAGCCCCACTTGGTAATTCACTGCCTCTACTGTGTCCATTCTGCATAGTAAACATGAGTTGCTTCTGCGATTTGTTTTTTTATTTTATTTTTTAAGATTTTATTTATTTACCTGAGAGAGAGCAAGAGAGCACAGAAGGAGAGGGATAAGCAGACTCCCCGCTGATCAAGGAGCCCCACATGGGGCTCGATCCCAGAATCCTGGGATCACGACCCAAGCCGAGGGCGAATGCCCAACCGACTGAGCCACCCAGGTGCCCCTGAGATTTGTTTTTTTAATGCTACTATTAAAAAGTTCTAAAAACGTATTTTTGTATGGAAAGATGTATTTACGCATAATTAAATAAATAATTCAGGCCATCAAACAATATATAGAGGTGTTGTGCCTTTAAAGAGCTACATGATGAAGGGGCGCCTGGGTGGCTCAGTCATTAAGCGCCTGCCTTCGGCTCAGGTCATGATCCCAGGGTCCTGGGATAGAGCCCCGCATTGGGCTCCCTGCTCGGCGGGAAGCCTGCTTCTCCCTCTCCCCCTCCCCCTGCTTGTATTCCCTCTCTCGCTCTGTCTCTCTCTGTCAAATAAATAAAATCTTAAAAAAAAAAAAGCTACATGATGCACCAAATAAAGTCTAAAAGGTATACACCATTCCCACCCCAGCCCATGGCTGGGCTTTAAACAGTGAATCATGATGTCATTAGGGCTGTGTGGTTGTTGTAGGCTTTCTGGGCCTGGGTCGGCTTGTCTCCCATGACACCTGCTGCTTCCTCACCCAGGAGCCCATGCCCACCTTCTTAGAGGCGGGACTCTGAGTCCCCAGGGAGGTATGAAATCACCCCCGAGGACAGGAGCTCTCGTTAGTCATGAGATGAATGACTCCTCTAGCACATGGAAAAGAACAGGGCTGCCCTCAGAATGATGTTCTAAAGGCATAACAAAATATGCAGGAGGACAAAGGATGAAAATACCAAAATATTAAAGCAGTGACAGTGTGATGTAATAGTATGTGATTTTCTTTATCGGTGTAATAACAAGATCTGGCAAGTCTAACAATACGGTAACCCTAAAGCAGCAATGGGGCACATGACAGACCAAGAATCTGTGACAACTGTGGGGGCGCCTGGGGGACTCAGTCAGTTGAGTGTCCTCCGACTCTTGGTTTCAGCTCAGGGTCATGATCTCAGGGTCGTGAGATGGAGCCCACGGCAGGCTCTGTGCTCAGCAGGGAGTCTAGGGGAGATTCTCCCTCTGCCGCTCCTGGTGGTAGCGTGGGTGCACACTTGCACTCCATCTCTCCCAAATAAATAAATCTTAAAAAAAAAAAAAAAGAAGCTGGGGGCGGGGGCATCTGGGTGGCTCAGTTGGTTGACTGTCCGACTCAATTTTGGCTCAGGTCATGATCTCAGGGTCGTGGGATCGAGCTCAGTGGGGAGTCTGCTGGAGATTCTCTCTCCCCCTCTTCCTCTGTTCCTCCCCCAACTTGTGTATGCTCTAAAATAAATAAATAAATCTAAAAAAAAAAAAGGAATCTGTGACAACTGTAACGGAACAGAGAAACACCTGTGACTGTTCCTGATGACAGCAGACATTTGTTGCCTACTTTCATAATTAAAGGAAATGTTCAATTTCACTGAAGGTTTAGGGAAAATAAGCAACTTTCTCCTCTCAGCTTCACAGACAGCCAACTTCTATGCATGACACCAGGGTAAGAGCCCCAGAGAGCATTAGAAATGCACAGATAACCTAGTTCCCTCCCCGCAGAGGCTCAGAGATGAACCGAAGGCCAAACTGCTCCACCAGTTAGAAAACCAGGTCCAGAACCCACCACTGGCCAAAACGCTGCCATTTCCACGCCACTGACCCACTGGAAGTAGGCCACAGGGTCAGGGTAAAGAAGAGGGTCTTGGGCTGGGTTGTTGTCTCCACCCTGAAAGTGATTCAAAGAAACTAACCAGCATCCTGGGCCGTGGAACGCTCTGGCCACCACCTCGGACTCAGAAGTGCCAGTGAGGAAGGAGGGACCTCAAGAAGTGTCTCTGAGGTCAGAGGACACCTATACTCTCTTCAAAGCTGGAAGTGCAGCAGACTGCTCGTATCGTACCCATAAGCCCCCAAGTGAAGCACAGCAAACACACTCCACAAAATGGGCTGACCTCTTGGACAAAAGATGAGCACACTGAATACAGCGACACATCAAGAGGAGTCTGCACCATGACCAAGTGGTGTTTATCCCAGGAATACAAGGGTGGTTCAACATATAAAAATCAATAAATATACTATGTATCATTATCATAAAGGGAAAAACCACATGATCATCTCAACAGATTCAGAAAAGGGATCTAATAAAAATTCAACACTCCTTCATGACAAAAATACGTCACAAAGTAAGAAGAGAAAGGAACCTCCTCAACCTGATCAGGGCGTCTAGGAAAACCCCACAGCGAGCATCCCACTCGATGGTGAGAGACTGAAGCTTCTCCCCTAAGATCAGGAACATGACAAGGGGCACCTGCTCTGGCCCCGCTGACTCCACAAGGTCCTGGAGGTCCTACCAGGGCAGGTGGGCAAGAAGAGATAAAAGGCGTCCAGAGTGGAAAGGAAAAAGTAAAACCATCTTGAATCACAGATGACTTGATCTTACATGCAGAAAGTTTTGAGGAATTCATTAAAAAACTATCACAGCGGAGCGCCTGGGTGGCTCAGTCTGTTAAGCGTCTGCTTTCAGCTCAGGTCATGATCCCAGGGTCCTGGGATCGAGCCCCGCATCGGGCTCCCTGCTTAGCGGGGAGCCTGCTTCCCCCTCTCCTGCCTGCTACTCTGCCTGCTTGTGTTCTCTCTCTCTCTCTCTGTCAAATAAATAAATAAATAAAATCTTTAAAAACACCAAACCAAAAACAAAAAAACAAAAAAAAAAAACAAACAAAAAACTATCACAACTAAGAAGCAAATTCTGCCAGGCCGCAGGACACAAAAATCAAATGTATTTCTATATAGTTGCAGTGAATAATCTGAAAATGAAATTTGGAAAACAATTCCACTTACAATAGCCTCAAAAATAAAACAGGGATTTACTAAAAACAGTACAAAGCTTATACATTGAAAACTAAGAAAGATTTCTGAAAGAAATGACAAGTCCCATGTGCATGATCAGCTGATGGACACTGGAGTTTTCTCCACGTTCTGGCTAGCATACAGAAAGCTGCTCTCACCATTCCTGTACACCTTTTTTCTGTGAACATGTTTTCCACTCTTGGGTATGCCCTGGCAAGTACCACTGCTGAGTTACAAGGTAACTATGGCTAACCTTTGGAGGGGCTGCCAGCCTGCTTTCCAGAGCGACTGCACCATTTCACATTCCCGCCTGCAGAACACGAGGGCTTCGGTCCCTTGACACACTTGCTAAGGCTTGTCATCACGGTCTGTCATTTTGATCACAGGCGTCCTAGAAGCGGTAGCTCAGTGTGCTTTTGATCTGCCATTTCCCCAATGACCTTGAGCATTTTTTCATGTGTTTACAGGCCATTTGTCTGTCTTCTTTGGAGAAACATCTATTCAGACCCTGTGCCCACTTTTAAATTATTTCATTTTATTTCTTGAGTTATGAGTTCTTTATACATTCTGGGTATAAGTCCCTTAAGATATATGATTTGGAGATATTTTTTCCCATTTCACTTTCTGAACGGTAACACAGCACAAAACTTTCCCAACTGAATGCAGTCTATTTTTCTTCTGTTGCTCATGCTTTAGGTGGCGTATCTAAGAAACCACTCACTGCCTAACCCAAGGTCATGGAGATTTACACCTACACTTCCTTTCAAGAGGTTCAGTTTCTGCATTCTACATTCACATCTCTGGTCTAGCCAAGTTAACTTCGGGGTTAGCTTTTGCGTATGGTGCGAGGAAGGGGTAAATCATGTTTTTGATGAACTGGTCAATACTGAAGGAGGACAGTGAACCAGTTGAAGGTTTTCACAAGTGGCAAATGAAGGGGAAAGGAAATTAAGCATTTATTCTGTTCTTCCTCCTTAGTCAATACCACTATAGTTAACCAAATAATTGCTATGGGGAAGTTTTTCTTCAAAGAACTCCAGCCCATGAACGAAGGAATTAGGCTATGATCATTCTGCATTCTCTAGAGAATTAGTGGATCTAGGCCATTATGGTTATAAAGGGCTGTTGACATCACAGAGAGAGATGACGGAGTGTTATGAGTGTCCTAATGGAGAACACACCCCAGCCTTTGGTGTGAGAGGACTGAATGTGCATGGGATCAAGGGGCCAGATCTAACTTCCCATTTCCAGCGCACAGAGGGGACAGGAACATTGTTACATGACTCCAAAGAGGTGCAATCAGGAAACTCCAGGAAACTCTCTAAGACAAATGACCTGGTTTCTTCAACAGACTGCAAGGGAAAAAATAGTGAAAAAGAAATTTAAGAAACAAATCAGCTAAGCCCAATGTGGAGCTTTATTTGAATCCTGATTCAAGTAGATAACCACCAAAAAAATTATGATGTAGAATTATGACAACTGGAAATTTAACACAGTATTTTGGGATATAAAGGAATTACTGTTAGTTTCTTATGTATGAAGATGGTTTGCTATTGTAGTCATTTTTTTTTTGAAGATTTTATTTATTCATTTGAGACACAGAGAGAGAATGGATGGGGGCGGGGGGGAGAGGCAGTGGGAGAGGGAGAAGCAAGGTCCCCGCTGAGCCAGGAGCCCGATATGGGGCTCGATCCCAGGACCCTGGGATCATGACCCAAGCTGAAGGCAGACGCTTAATCATCTGAGACACCCAGGTGCCCTGTGTAGTCATATTTTTTAAAAGAAACTTTATATTTTAGTGATAAATACTAAAATATTTACTGAGAAAACAAATTGATGATGGTGGAAATCAGGTCACATGCATGGTTTGAATTTTACAAAAAGCAAGTACTCTCTGTTAAACAAACAAACAAAAAAAAACCAACTGCATTTATCATAGCTATGACTAAACAAACACCAAGATTGAGAAGACCAGAGTAAACCATTTCTCGATGTAAAGAGCTGTATCTGGTGGTGTAAGTACAGGAACTGGACTTTCTCCTCTAACGTGTGAGCTCTGCTTCTGGGCTGGGTGGAGCTGTCCTGCCCTTGCTACACGGGGCGGGGTGGGGGGAGGCAGGGGCGCTGGGGCAGGGTCCAGAGTCCACAGCACAGCCAGAGGGGGTCAATACTGGTCCGAGGGTCGGGATGATGGCCATCTACACAGAAGGTACAGCTGGAGGGAGTGACAGAAGTGACCGGCTCTCCAGCCTCCTCCCCCCAACCCCTCTCCCGTCACCTGCCCCCAACACCTACCAGCCCTGCCCGTTTGGTGAGTGGAACCTCCGCATCTGGGTGCACACCAGAAAGGCCAACACAGCTCAAGACACAGGTTTCTAGACACAAACCCTAAGTCTGAACCTCTGGCCTCCTGAGCTCCCCAAACCTCTTACAAAGAGGCAAAGGCCAGTGACACAGCCACAGACAAGGGGCTTACTCTGCATGATGAAGCTGCCCCCACTCGGATAGGTCTGTGGGACCCTTGTTAGGTTAGGTTAGAAGTCACAAGTCCTCTGAGCTAGGAAGTCCTCATCAATCCCACACACCCTCAACAGCTACCTGCTGTTTCTTATTCCTGCCACTCACAACCATGGGGCCACTCTGACCCAACAGGAAGCAGTGAGAGAGACCCAGGAACGACCCACTGGGACAGAGGTCTGGGAAGATAGACAACCTGCCTCTTGCTAGGAGGGTGAAACAAGCTCATGTGCACAGTACAGTTAAGGAGCCCGGGTCATGTTCCCACCAATGCTTGCTCTCTGCAAGCTTAAGAGGTCTTCGGGAAACCACCTCTGTACGACGTACAAAGTTAAAAGCTAATTCAAGAATAAATTCTAAGAGTCTGAACTACTTCAAACAGAAAGTGAGAGCAAGTCACTAAAGTGAATCACTCACATAATTATACATGTTTTTCCCTCTTTCCCTAAGAAGGAAAAAAACAGCCAACTCATCCATATATACGAGCAGCTCTCCCTGGTTCACGGTCTAAGGACTTTTAGACTTCTACTTCTAGAAAGAAAGAAATGCAGGTTTATTTCACTAATGCATTTAAATTCTTCTATTTTCTAAATGGCTACAAGGCAACAGGACTAGCTTGTGCCAAGTATCAGATTCTAAAGGGAATGTGCACAGAGGAAAAACGGACAGAGCAGATCACGAGGGGGATGGCTCCTGAGGCTGACTGGGGGGCCCCACAGGAAGTCACACATGAGATGACAAAAATGGGGCCATGGCAGTTCCTGTTCAGTTCACCTGGGTCATGGACAATGCTTATGGATATGGGTTACACCGTATCCACAAAAACGATGTTACTGTGTGATAGGAATGAATCAAGTAGATCAAGATTTCAGGGCCTCTCACAAGTGCCCAAAGGACTTCCCCAAGGTGGGAAGGCGGGAAAGGGAGCTGCAAAAGGCAGGAGAGTGGCACCAGGACTGAAATTTGTTGAGAAATAAAAGTGTCTTCCTTGATTGCAAGTTTTGTTTTGGCTCCAAAGAGTGGTGCCCTAGGATTCTCAGAGAAGTTCCCAAATCCAAGACACAGTCTTGGTGATTCAATGAGTGTCTGCACAAACGGGAAGGCACTAACTAACAGAATCTTCACAATAATCCTGAGGGTGAAAACACGGGGCTGCAAGAGCACCTGGGAAGCAAAGATAAAGCACCCTTTGGAAGAGAATTCACAGAGGCCCAGCCAGATGCAGCCAGGAGGAGGGGACCCCAGGTATCAGCCCGGTAGCCGCCCTGCGTGCACCCGCTCACTAAGGGGGCCTCAGTTCAACCTGAGGCAGACAAGGCCTGCCCGGCCGAGCTAGAAGGCTCTCCCACTGCTTCATGGGGCTCACAGCTCCCCTCTCTACAGGAGGGCAGCTGTAGCGAGGTGGTTGCTTCCATCTGAACCCAGTCCTCTCTCACGAGTCCCCACGAGCCCTGGCAGAGGTGAGCACAATGCCCAGCCTCGCGGGCCAGGCTCAGGGTGGCTCTGTTCGAGACACGTGTCCTGACTCAAGGTTCATTTTCAAGGTCCCCAGTGTCTAGCCAGGACACCCCAAGGGACTCTTCTGGCCCACTTTACTGTCAGCAACTCCTCCTCAGGTGATGGAGCGGTCATGATGCACAAACCAACACCAGGAATTACCCTAGGGGAACAGTGATTAGGAGGGTTTGTAATTATAAATGTGCACTTGAGCAGCAGATTAAACGTCAGCCCCCACTTGTTCTGTAATTTCACAGAACTTCACTACGATCGGCGTGCCTGATCAACTACACACAGGGGACGGGGAGACAGGCAGACGGCGGGGACTGGGACATAGGGACAGTGCTCTCACAGTTACAACCCACGGTGCCAACACGGGAGGGCTGGGAGCTGACTCCACAGACCCCATGCTCCCGCACAGAAGACCAGGAACAAACGTGGCACCCTGGCATCTTCTAGGACTGGGGAAGCTGAGCCGTAGCGGACACTCCCAGGCGCTCACAGGGACCTAGGACACCAACATGCAGAGAGGGGCTGGCAGACCAACCACAAACTGCCCAGAAGAACCTTCCCTCCAGACCAGGTGCAAATTGCGCAGGCCTTCAGACAGAGCCACCACGGAAGCCAGGGCCTGCCCCTGTGAAAGCTTAAATGTCTACTTTACAACAGCAAAGGTATGACTAACATGTCACTGACAACGAATATAATGCCATTGAACACATTTCTAAGAAGCTGTTTTTGATCTTAAGCAATGAACTGGGACGTGCCTAGAAACAGGGCACTCACACACCTTGTTTACTCTCCGGGGATAGTACTTTTGCTGTTCCGAAATCTGTGATCTGGATGTGCATGTCTTCATTTAACAAAATGTTTTCTGGTTTCAGGTCCCTGTGAAAGCAGATTTTGTACATTTGAGATGAAATATTTAAATAGCAATGTTATTACACACTCTTAAGTTTTGCTGAAAACAAATGAACTGATTAAATACTTATAATCTTAAATAAGTAAATAAATACATACATACATACATACTTACAATCTTTATGGACTAACAACCAAGAATGCAAGTCTAGAAAGTTCACACTGAACAAATATCCAACTGCATCTAATGAGTAGATTCAAACTACATTACTTCATAAACGCATCTGTCATTTTCAATACACTTTTTATTAAAGTGTAATCCATCATTTTTAACCCATAAAAGTAAGATCTTTGAAACTTATTGTGGTCAGGTAATCATTTCACAATATATATAAATCAACCATCATGTTGTACACCTTTGACATATACAGTGATCAATGTTCATTGTTTCTCAATAAAACCAGAAAAAAAGGTTAAAATGTTAAATTTTGTTATGTGTATTTCACCACAATAAAAAACCATCCGTAACAGCAACAATAACAAAAGAGCTCATATGAACACTTTCGATTTGACAATATCGGAGAGTTACGGAAACGGAGATCAGAAAGAAGCGCACCCGCGAGCTACAAGGCGGGGACTAAAAGCACAAGTTGGGACAGCCCAGAGCGCCACCGGCCACCAACTTCACCTGGTACTGGGAGGCCCGTGAGTCTCAACATCAGGTGACATCAACTTCTCCTTAGTTCTCACAAGGAGGCCTCCCACCCCTCCAGAAAAGCCCACAGAGCTGACCCCGAGGCCCGGGGAGCAAAGCCCACAGGCAGCTGGTGTGATACCTGTGAATGATGCCCTTGCCATGCAAGTACTCCAGAGCTGACACCATCTCGGCCGTGTAAAACCGGGTGCACGTCTCATCAAATGAGCCAATTTTGCGAATGTATTTAAGGAGTTCTCCATTTTTGGCATAACTAAGACCAAAGTCTAGATATCGCATTGTTAAGGAAGAGCACAAAAGTCATTTTTTTAAGCTAACCTTACAGCCCAATAGGAATACTTTTAATTCATGAAAACCAAAGGTACCCGTGGCCTGAGATAGTGGTCCCTCTTCAGGTCAGACCCTGTCGTGATCAAACCCACAGCCGCCGGGGCTGATAGGACTCCCTGGCCCCAGCCCCAGGCCCGGGCCCCAGGATGGGCTTCTCCCCAAGAACACAATGACACACACCCCTTGGCCTGACTGCTCCTTCTGGACCCCACCATCCCCAAAGGCACCCAAGGGCTCAAGGAAGGGAAGCCACTAGAGAGAGTGGCCAGAGCCCATAGCATACATGCCTCTTAGCAGGCTTCAGCAAGGGGAAGGGGACCCTCCATCCTAATTCAGCCTCCAAACCCGCACCACAGTGGACAGACAGCATTTATTGAGCACCAACTACATTCCATGGTGTGCTAAGAGTCAATTCATATAAAGGTTTTTCAAATGCATGCTCCTGTCCAAGTAAAAAGTAACAAGTCTTATAAGACAAATACCATTTTATTATCTTCTTGAGTCTATTTATTGGCCACCCGCTGGGGAGAGACGCAAGGAACACAGGCATCTTTCCCTCGGACACCACTGTGCTGTGATGTGCTTCTATTCTCCCTTCCCAAAAGGATTACAGACTGGAACAATAACGGATCCCATATGACAGCTTCCTCTTGGAAGCACCAAACATCTGCACCTATAAATGGAAACCTACAGGTACTTCACGGCTTCCTAGCAGCCAAGGGACACAGTGACAGGAGTCCTCACTGTCCTAGGTAGTGGCTCTGAGGGCAGGAAGGGGTGGCCGGCGCTCAAGGTCTTCCATCTGGCTTCTGTTCGCCAGGGCACTGCGGTCTCCCACCGAGGACAGAGTCTGATGCTGCAGGCCAGTGAGGACAAGCCCAGGATGGAAGGGACCAGCGACCAAAGCTGTCCAAACCTGTTTCTGATTCAGTCCCACCTGTGGCCACCCAAGCCCTTCCAACTGGGACAACAGGAACCTGAAGCAAAAAAATACACCTTACTCACAGGGAAGGAAAAGGGTCCCAGCCAGACCCCTTCACAGCTCGCCCTGCTCTGTCTTCTCTGCAGGGAAGGCTGGTGTCCGTGGCCGCCTCCCCAGCAGCCTGCAGATTCTGGCCTGTCTGACCCCAAAGCAGCAGCTTGGCACTGGCTGGGCCAGCAGCCCCACCTGGACTAGCTATGAACCTCAGCACTGAGGAGAGCTTAGGAGCCTGCAGTAGACTTAAGGAGGCTCGGCCTCGGCACAGGCACAGCACCTCCCTGAGCTTCACGGGGTTTGCCCCTTATCTGACCACTCCTTGAGTTCCTGTTTCCTGGGTGAGGGACACTTCTAGTTCTCTGCTCAGCTGTGAAGCTAGGGTGATCAAAGGTTCTGAACATGACAACTGTTGAGGGTCCCGGCTCCAAGCCCGTGTTGTCTCCAACCACACACCTTCCTCATCCCCAGAAGTACTCTCTCACACCTCCTGGGTCCACTTCACATCCTAGAACGTTTCTCCCTCTCTTGGCACAGGCAGTGGCCCAGGGCAGCAAGGAGGAAGCCGTTCTCTCCCATGACGTGGGTGAATTCCTGGAAGGATGAGCGAAGACCAAGCCTGTGATAGAGCCCAGTAAGCTCAATGCCTGTGCTTGGCAGAAGAACCTGGCCCAGAGAGGTTAAGCAACTGACTCAAGGTCACAAAGCCAAGGAGGATCAGAACTGGAGCGCAGCCTCCTAAGGCTTAGAGCACTATTCCTGTCCCCAAGCTGCAAGAGGGGACACACAATGATAAGCAGCCAGTCAAGGTGGCCCCAAAGGTGAGACACTGAGCAGCCATGAAGAAGACTCTTCAATGTCCTCGGGGCCATAAGCAGTGACGGCAGAATGGCGGGGACAGGGGTGATGCAGGAGCCAGGCAGAAGCATACATTCTCTAACCCCTAAACAAACCAACAAGGAGCCCCCTTTCTGCCCTACACGCCTCTAGCTAAGAGATCACTTTACTGCTGCCCCCTGAAGGCGGGACCACTGGGCAGAACCCACTGTGTGTGCTGCCCGGACCCCCTCACCACCGTCTCCTGAAATCCCCTCCCCACCCCAGAACAACTTGTACAGGGGCCATTCCACAAGGCAGACCCAGGCCCTAGGTACTCGGCCAGCAGTCCGCAGCACCTGACCTGGCCTCCAAGCACCCCGCTACTGGAAACCAGCTGGACCCCCCGGCCCCTGAGGTTTGTCCTCCGCTCACCGGCAACACCCTGCCTCCTGCGTGCCAGTCTCTGTGTGGGGGTGACTCGGGCTCAGGCCTCAGAACTCTTCCCTGCTGAGTGCCCTCCAGCGGCCAGCCAGCCAGCCCTCAGTTTGCATGCCTCCCTGACTCCTCACCGAGCTCTGCCAGCAAGCACACAGCAGCAGCCGGTGCCCACAGATGCCCCAGACGCCAACGCCACACACACCTCCAGCCTGGTCTCTCCCGACTCAGTCACAGCACCCCTGTGCACCCCGACCCCAAGGCCCCACACCCAGGAGCCACCTTGACTGCACTGCCCTTGCCTGGCTCACTTGCAAGAGCCTTCAGTGCAGCACCAGCCATTATCACAGCAAACGGCTGCTCTGCTCCAGCCCCTCGGGGCTCCCTGCACACTCAGAAGAAAATCTGTAATTCCTGCCAGGCTCCAGGGGAGGAGAAGCTGGCCCCTGCCCAGCCTTTTCACTCCACCAGCACAGAAGCACTCCAGCCCTAGCTCCACCCAGGTCTCTGGCCGAAGTCCACGTCCCTGCAGACCACCAAGCTACAAGAGCAGCACCTCCCTTCACCCTCTTACCTGCCCTCACTGCCCTTGCTCCCTCAAGTCTACTCCACGGACACTAATGGTCTGGGTGTGTCTAACTCCACGGAATGCAGACCCCCTGAGGGCTGAGCCTTGGTCACCTTTTCACCAGCATATCCCCATGACCTGGCACTCAACAAGAACTTCTCAGTAAGCAAAAGAATACATTTGGCTGACAGTTGACGAGGCCAGAAAATGGTGCTGAAGGGGGAACGCGATGGAGCAAAGTTCTAAACCAGAAGAATCTGTGTAGAGAGAGGTAGGGAAAGCCTGGGGGAGAGGGGGTGGAGGGGGAAGCCAAGCCCTTACGGGGACCAGCATTGCGGGGGTGCAAGCTGAGGACACGTGAGGGCTGAAGGGAAAGAACTAAGGCCAAGACTGAGGTTTAGGCCTGAACAAGCCCCGAGGCAACTCCATTTGACAGCTGACCTCTCTCAGGGGAGCAGAAACCAGAAGAGCATCTGCTGGGACTGGGGACAGAGTTGCTGGGGCACAGAGGGGCTGGGGAGGTCCTGGTTGGCAAAAACTACAGGAAAGGGCTGTGGAGTGAGGAGAAACTGGACAGCCAGGCCACATGATGGGAAAGCCCTGGGACAAGCTAGACAACACAGTGTGGCCTACCCTGGCCACCATGGTGCCCTGCCTGCCCTGTTCCCTAAGCAAAGGTAAAAGAAGGGAAAAAACATTGCTCCAGGGGTTAGTGGAGAAATCAGGGAGCAGAAGAAGCAATCAGTGGGGTGTGACAGCCTTGCTGGAGAGCCAGAGGCACTGGGTGATCAGAGCTATCCACAGGCAGAGAGCAGACTGGGGTGGGGGCCACGGGGAGGGCGGAGGGGAGGAAGAAGGGGGGGAGGCTGGAGGGCCTGGGGAGGACAGTGTTCTGGGTACTGTGGGAAAGAGTTTGGGCTCCTGTGGGTGGATCCCTGGACTTCTCACTTGGGGGCTAACCCTGGTAAAGATGTCCCTTCCAACCAAATCCCATACCCCTGGGCCAAAGAGGGCAGAGAGGGGCCCTGGATGCCCAAGATCCTTCTTCCTCCCTCACTTCCCTGCTTTGAGCAGAGGACTTGACACTTGATGGATATTCCAAGGATACCAGTTAGAGGAACAAGGGAATGCCTTTGAATAAATGTCCAGCAACCCTGGAGTTAAAATAATAATAATCCTTTAAATACAATGCTTATGAACAAAAAACCTCAAAAAAGGTTTGTGATGATTTCTTTTGAAGTAACATTCTACTTCAGTGAACGTCAGCAATCCCAGGGGCTCCCAAAGCAAAGTGATGTGAATTCATTCGTATTTAGAATATGCCATCCTTGGGGCGCCTAGGTGGCTCAGTCGTTGGGCGTCTGCCTTCAGCTCAGGTCATGATCCCAGGGTCCTGGGATCGAGCCCCGCATCAGGCTCCCTACTCCGCGGGAGGCCTGCTTCTCCCTCTCCCACTCCCCCTGCTTGTGTTCCCTCTCTTGCCAAATAAATAAATAAAATCTTTAAAAAAAAAAAAAAAAGAATATGCCACCCTTGTCCTTTCCAGGGAAGGAACGACTTGTGAAAATACACAATGGGGTCATGATTCAACAGTACGGGGTCACCGGTGTGATTTCAGAAGGCTCTGACTGTTCAAAGGATACACAGCTTTTCATCATCCTGAAATGTGAAGTAAAGTTTAACAAAGAACGGGTGATCCAGGCGTGACATCACGTCTCTCTCTCTGGTTACATATGGGACCTTGTTCTCTTTGATAATGTGACGTTTCTCTAGAATTTTAACTTAAAGTAAGAGAAAAGCAAGTTACTACGATTGATAATGGTAAAAAAAAAAAAAAAACTCATAAAGGTAACTGATACAAATTAAAGTTTTTCACAAAACCTACCCACCAGCTCTGTGGTCTCTAAGACCACCAGCGTCCCACCCCTGAAATCAGCATAGAACCTCCAAGTGCTAGGCAGCATGGCAGCCACCAATACATGACCTACCCTGCATCCCAGACACACAGCCCCCTAGACTAAGTACTTACTAGCATATTCCCTTGAGGTTGCCAGTTCTCGGGCCAGGACAACCTGGTTTGGGAAGAAAAGGGGAAAAGAGAAGAGAAAAAACACTCAGTATAACCTGGGCATCGACTCTCACCTTGCAGCTGCCCACACAGGCTAACGTGCCCCCACCATGAAATTACATTTAAATATTTGAAATTGCATTCAAATATATTGGTCCTGTGCTAACAAATTTGGCTGGATGTTAATGATGAAGTTAATGTGTTCTACTAAACAGGAAATGCATAGATCAATCAACTGCCTTCAGAAGGTTCTCCATCAGCTGCTAAGTTCCCATGGTGCAGTGAAGTATAGATTCAGGAACATCTTGGACTAATGTAACCCTCACAAACAGTACAAAGAAACAGCAAATAATAGCTCAGATGGGTCCTGGGAATTCCTTCAAAAAATAACTTTTAGAATATGTTCTCAGTATATGTTCATTGTAAAGCCACCCTGAATTTGGGCTTTTTCAAATAACTGTGACCATACATTTCAGTTGATGCTGCACTCAGGTACACTAAGCACTGTCCCTGCCGTCAAGGGCACAAGAAGGCCCATGGGGCTCACAGAGAGCACCTCCCACCAGCCGCACCTCCTGCCCAGGGTGCAGTCCCACTCTTGGTGGACTTTCTCAGTAGCACACCTAAGGCTTGTACTCACATTCCACTGTGGGGACAGAGAGCCAACAGGGCACAGCACAACATGGAAAAGAGATTTCTACATGAGCAACCCCTGGGCACAACTGAGCACCAAGTTCCACATGCCGGATGAGGCCAGTTGGCTGGGGAGCTGGGGCAGCCCCCACCTACCACAGCCAGCTGAGGCGGATGATGCCCCTCCTAAGACAAGTGCAGGAAGGATGGCCTGAGGACCAGAGTGCAGATGGAAACCTGCCCAAATCCTGGGGGATCCCTGGGCCTCCAGGGAGGACCTTCAGAGGCCACAGGTCATGTTCATCCCATTACAGAATTCTCCAGGAGACTCACCAGAAGTGATCCTGGGAAAGCACCATATGAAACGTACTGCAGTGATTAAGAAGAATGGGGCTGGATTATATGTGCTCAAGTGGAAAGATCTCAGAGATCTTTCTGGAGGAATACACCTATGTGGACTGTTCTCAAGCACTGGGAGGTGATGGGGAGGGGCTGGGGAAAGACACCCCTCCCTAGGTTATGTGTTTATGAAATATTACATTTCTTCACAGGAGCACGTACTAGCTACCTAGTAGGAAAGGGCAAGAAAAAAACTATTAGAAAGTACTAATAATTGGGTGCCTGGGTGGCTAAGTCGTTAAGCGTCTGCCTTCGGCTCAGGTCATGATCCCAGGGTCCTGGGATCAAGCCCTCCATCAGGCTCCCTGCTCCGCGGGAAGCTTGCTTCTCCCTCTCCCACTCCCCCTGCTTGTGTTCCCTCTCTCGCTGTGTCTCTCTCTGTCAAAAAATAAAATCTTAAAAAAAAAAAAAAAGAAAGTACTAATAATTAATGGGATCCTTTCTGAAGGAGGTACTTAGGAAATCTTTCCGTTGTATGAATTCAACATTTCACATGCAGGTTTCTTTATGGGCACAGGGCAGGGAGTATCCCTCTTCCAGGGAACAAGGCATGACGCATCCCTCCACGTCACAGGGGCCGACAGCAGAGCCAATCTGGACGTCAAGATCATCCCCAGGAGGCCAGGCAGCAGCAGGCCGGGCCTCCCCACTCTCCAGGGCCAGGCTCGGCCAAGTGCAGATCCTGCCCAGCCTGGGAATGGCCGTTAGTCCTCCACCCTCCCCTGGAAATCTAATTTTAAGTGGTCTCTATTTCAGGAGTGATGAAAAAGACCTGAGGGTAGCACATATAACCTGAGACCCAGAGCTGCAGGATGCCACACAGTGCCAGGAAGGAGCCTCCAACTCATGGTGCTTTTCCCTGGCACCTGGGCTCAAAAGGCACAGGGGTGACAAGAACTATAGCCGGGGCTTTTCAACATCAGGAAGGCATCATCCAGAATGGGTGGTGCCTACTTTCACCCACTGTGTAGACCCACGGACAAGGGGGAGTTTCACAAATAAGCCCTCATTTACTAGTCAGGATAAATGTCCATGAGGTAAAACAGAGAGGGAGAGAACACTGCTTCTCTTACCGGACTATTTTAAGTAAATGTGCAGAACACCCAGGTTCTTTTCAAAATAGTTTTTTCTTTCTTTCTTTTTTTGTTTTTTAAGATTTTATTTATTTATTTAGACAGAGACATAGTGAGAGAGGGAACACAAGCAGGGGGAGTGGGAGAGGGAGAAGGAGAAGCAGACTTCCCGCTGAGCAGGGAGCCCGATGGGGGGCTCGATCCCAGGACCCTGGGATCATGACCTGAGCCAAAGGCAGATGCTTAACGACTGAGCCACCCAGGCGCCCCTAGTTTCTTCTTTCTGAGAGGATCTGTGAGGACCAGAACTACTGGGTACTATCCTCATAGTTGAAGATTTTTATCACAAGAGCACAAGTCTTTCATAATTTAAACAGAAACTACCACTAAAAAATCTAAATTAAAAATGTAAGGGGAGGCTCCTGGGTAGCTCAGCTGGTGAAGCATCTGCCTTTGGCTCAGGTCATGACCTGGGGGGTCCTAGGATGGGGCCCTGCATCGGGCTCCCTGCTCAGCGGGAGTCTGCTTCTCCCTCTGCCTCTGCCTCTACCCATTTGTGCACACACACTCATGCTCCCTCTCTCTCAAATAAATAAATAAACAAATAAAATCTTTAAAATATATATATATATATATATATATATATATAGGGAGCAAAAAGTTAACATTGATTAAAACTAAGTTGAGAGGGGCGCCTGGGTGGCTCAGTCGTTAAGCGTCTGCCTTCGGCTCAGGTCATGATCCCAGAGTCCTGGGATCGAGTCCCACATCAGGCTCCCTGCTCGGCGGGAAGCCTGCTTCTCCCTCTCCCACTCCCCCTGCTTGTGTTCCTGCTCTTGCTCTCTCTCTCTGTCAAATAAATAAATAAAATCTTAAAAAAAAACAAAAAACAAAACTAAGTTGAGAATATGGGTGAGCTATAAAACTTCATGTTCTTCTTTTTATTTTGCAACATTTCATGAATGTAAAAAGAGAAAAGGGAAACACGTTTCACATAAGGTTTCTTCCCAGAGGCCGGGCAAGAAGGCCCTGGCCATTCGCAGGGCGCGCTGGTGCTTGGGTCTCCCCCCAGCCTGTGCAAGCCCCCGGCCTCATCACAGCCACGTGGGGCTCCCACCTCAGCAAAGGGGCTGCTCTGAACCTTCATTTCTTTGCTGGAAAAGGAAAAATGCCACAAGACAGGCACAACTCACTCAGGTAGCAAACAGAGGTACTGACTAAACTGAGGCCACGAGAACCCGGAGGCCAGCAGGTTTGGGGCTGCACCTCTAGCAGGGGTCAAGGCTGTGCTGTTTTATATATTGTTTTAAATAACAGAGAAACAGTAAAGGTCGTTAAATGTTTCCCAAAAGCTCTGAAGAGATATTGATACTGACACTTCCAAACGAAGGGACAGAAAAGCTTCCTAAGACCTTGCTAATGGGACACAAGGACACAAGATGGAATCTGTTGATGACTGGTTAGAATAAAAATTAACTGCATCAAAAACCAAACCAAACCAAACAGAAAGATCAACAGATAGATGCCTTTTAAAGCTTTCATCTACAAAGTCACGGCTTAGGTATTTTAACCATGTGATTTACTTGGTGGTAGGCGGCCCCAAATCACCCTCAAAACCGGAGTAGAACCCTGGAGGGGCCTGAGACCCTCGCCTGGGGAAGAACACTGCCCTGGTAACGGGGTCCCCTAGCTACAAGCGCTGAGAAAAGTCAGCCTTCCCAAGGAAAATACACTCGTTCAAGAAAGAGCAGCGGCAGGTACTCACTGTGGAAAAAGAGCCTTCACCAAGAATTTTCCCAAACTTGAAGTCTTCAGGCCGTTTCTTCCGAGGCTGTGGCGGCGGCTGTGTGGTGTGCTGCAGTGAGTTGGTGCTTGGCCGGGCCTCGGCCGCGGTGCTGTCCATGGTGGGGCCCTGTCTGCTACCACCGCTGGGAATGCCAGGGGCTATGCCGGACTCAGTCTGGGTCCTCACCATTGATGGGGATGGGCAAGCACATAACACCACGCTGGACTGAATTGGAACAGTGTCATACTGGTGGACACAGGAAAAAGAGGTAAGACTCAGAGTGGCTCACTTTTCCTAAATGTATGAACTAAAGTGTTAACACCAAGTACAGGGCAAGCCATCTGACATTCTGCCACGGGTTCAGGCCACTGTTCTCCTCTCCTAAGTCCCTTCCCTGCTCAAATCCCAGCCCCCACCCCTCGTCCCATGTGCCCAGCAACCCCACCATCCAGCTCCTATCTGCCCTCACTCTCCTCCGTCAGCACTGAGTGAATCTCCAACCACCCCTGCCACAGCCAGTTGGCCTTCCCATCACTGCCCAACCTCAATGCCACCTGCAGCCAACACCAGCCCAGAGAGGAAGCCAGTCCAAACTCTTTGACCACGGTGTCCGCATCCAGAACTCCTTGCCTAATCACCTACCCACACCTCATACAAAGCTGGACACACAGAAGGTACTCAGGGCTTGAACACACAGACTGACTTAAGACTGGATCCCACAACTAAATAGAATTTTAACCTAACAGTCCTAGAGCATGAAGTAGAACTTCATGGAAAGAAGACTCCAGGAACTGTCAGCTACACATAAGAGTTACAGCTGAGGGTGCCTGGGTGGCTCCGTCGGTTGAGCGCCTGACTCTTTGAGCTCAGCTCAGGTCATGATCTCGGGGTCATGAGTTCAAGCCTGGTGTTGAGCTCCCCACTGGGTACGGAGCCTATTTAAAAAAGAAAAAGTTACAGTTGATAAAAATAAACAAGTTTCTCAAAAAAGACAGCAGTGGACTAACTGGTTAACAACTGGGAAACTACCTGATCTAGAGCCCAGCTGCTCACTTCAACCAAAGTTACCTCCAAGCCAGATAGAGTGTTAGGTTTTTAAATTACTTAAACAAATTCAAAATTTAACAAATTTTAAAAATTATTCAAGGGGCACCTGGGTGGCTCAGTTGTTAAGTGACTGCCTTCGGCTCGGGTCATGATCCTGGAGTCCTGGGATTGAGTCCCACATCGGGCTCCCTGCTGAGTGGGGAGTCTGCTTCTCCCTCTGACCCTCACCCCTTTCATTCTCTCTCTCTCTGTCATTCTCTCTCTCTCAAAAATAAATAAAATTTAAAAAAAAATTATTCAATGGAATCCCTACTAACATCCCAGCTGGCTTCTTTGCAGAAATTGACGAGCTGATCCTAAAATTCACATGGGACACAGAAAAGCCAAATAATCTCAGAAAAGAACAAAGCTGAACAACTACGTTATCACACGACCTGATTTCAAAGCTTACTACAAAGCTACAGTAACCAAGACAGGGTGGTCTCGGCACAGGACAGATGCAGAGAAGAACGGAATACAGCTTAGAAGTACAGGCCTAGAGGGTGCCTGGGTGGCTCAGTCGTTAAGCGTCTGCCTTCGGCTCAGGTCATGATCCCAGGGTCCTGGGATCGAGTCCCACATCGGGCTCCCTGCTCGGCAGGAAGCCTGCTTCTCCCTCTCCCGCTCCCCCTGCTTGTGTTCCTGCTCTCGCTATCTCTCTGTCAAATAAATAAATAAAATCTTTAAAAAAAAAAAAAGAAGGGGGCGCCTGGGTGGCTCAGTCGTTAGGCGTCTGCCTTCGGCTCAGGTCACGATCCCAGGGTCCTGGGTTTGAGCCCCGCATCGGGCTCCCTGCTCAGCGGGAAGCCTGCTTCTCCCTCTCCCACTCCCCCTGCTTGTGTTCCCTCTCTTGCTGTGTCTCTCTCTGTCAAATAAATCTTTAAAAAAAAAAAAAAAAAAGAAGTACAGGCCTAGATGTCTACAGTCTACTCATACTTGAGAAGGGCACCATGACTCTTCAATGAGCAGGGACATTCTTTTCAACAAATGTATAGCCACACACAAAAAGAATGAAATCGAATGCCTTTCCTGTATCATATACAAAACCTAGTTCAAATATACCAAAGATCTACATGTAAGAACTAAAACTATAAAACTGTTAGAAGAAAATCTATGAGTAAATCCTCCTGACCTTGGCAATGGCTTCTTAGATATGAGACCAAAAGCACAAACAACAAAAGAAAAAAAAAAAAAAAACACAGATCAAGGGGACTATACCAAAATTAAAAACTTCTGCACTTCAAAAGCACCATCAAGAAAGTGAAAAGACAACTCATGGAATGGAAGAAAGTATGTGTAAATCATGTATCTGCTAAGGGACTTGTATGCAGAAGACATAAAGAGCTCTTACAACTCAATTAAAACACACACACACACACACACACACTTAAAAACCAGGCAAGGGATCTGAATAAACATTTATCCAGAAAGACACATAAATGGCCAATAAGCACACGATGAGATGCTCAACATCATTAGTCATTAAGGAAATGCACATCAAAGCCACGAGGAGGTTCCTCTTCACACCCACAAGGGTGGCTAGAATCAAAAAGACAGTAACAAGTGTTGGTGAGGATGTGGAGAAGTCGGGACCCTCACCCACTGCTCTGGGAATGTAAAATAGTGCAGCCGTTTTGGCAGACAGTCTGGCAGTTTCTCAAAAGGAAACAGGCGCCATATAAGCAAGCAATTCCACTCCTAGGTGTATACCCAGGAGAAATCGAAATCTATGTCCACATGAAACCTGTACAAGAATGTTCACAGCAGCATGAGACCTAACAACCCAATGGTGAAAACAACCCAGATGTCCACCAATGGATAAATGGATAAACAAAACATAGTCTAGCCAAAAAACTGAGTATTATTCAGCCATTAAAAGGAAGTACTGATACACACTACAACATAAATGAACATGGAAAACATTATGCTCAGTCAAAAGGGCCAGACACAAAAAGCCACATATTGTGGGATTCCATTTCCATGAAATATCCAGAAGAGACAGATCCACAGACAGAAAGCAGATGAATGGTCATCAGGGGCTGGCGGGTGAGGGGTCTGCTAATGGGTCTTGGGTTTCTTTTTAGGGTGTTGAAAACGCTCTGGAACTAGATTGTGATGATGGCTGTATAACCTCATGACTACACTAAAACCCACTGAATTATTTAAACAGGTGAACTGTACAGTATACAAATTATGTCTCAATAAGCTGCTAACAATAATTATATCACATATGACTGCATTCATTTATATACAAGAACTCATTCAAATTTATACACCATCAAGACTTTAGGTGAAGAAATGGACAAAGGGTAGGCACCAAAAAAACTCAAAGAACCAAGAGACGAAAATGTACAAGGTATCCAAAGACAATGGCACTGGACATTTGTAATTACGGGAGAGGCTAGAGGACAGACAGACAGTAATGACGA
The DNA here is from genome assembly GCF_004348235.1 of Phoca vitulina. Classification (NCBI taxonomy): domain Eukaryota; kingdom Metazoa; phylum Chordata; class Mammalia; order Carnivora; family Phocidae; genus Phoca; species Phoca vitulina. The sequence continues at coordinate 564,529 of NW_022589736.1, forward strand.
TTAAATATGTTCACAACACACAGGAACACCAAATGCTGGCAAGGCCAGGATAAAAGAGGGCACCTCTCTAACTGTGGCTGGCACCAATAAACCCATGTTTTCTGGAAAGCAATTTGGTAATTTGTGAAGAAAGCAAATGACAGAACAGTTGCCAATGAGACACAAAGAAATACTACAGAGACGGGAGAAGAAATAGTAAAAATTTAGGTGGGCATTAAGAAAGGATTAGACAAGGGCGCCTGGGTGGCTCAGTCGTTAAGCATCTGCCTTCGGCTCGGGTCATGATCCCAGGGTCCTGGGATCGAGCCCCACATCATGCTCCCTGCTCGGCGGGGAGTCTGCTTCTCCCTCTCCCACTCCCTCTGCCCTGCCCGAGCTCTCTACCTCTCTCTCTCATTCTCCCTCTCAAATAAATAAATAAAATCTTGGGGGAAAAAAAAGGATTAGACAGTCTCAAAGTTAAATCAGAAATATATACAAGTTCACCCACAACCACAAAGAAAATTGCCTTTCCCAGCTCTGACTCTGAAGTGTTCTAGCAGTGACATCATGAGCCAACCCACCACCAGATTGTTGGAGAACACCACAAAATGAACCCAGAGTATCCAGACTGCTTCTAATAGTACTCCCCATTAAAAGAACTCAGGAAAAAAAAAAAAAAACACACAAAAAACAACACAGGACAGCAGTTAACACCATGTTGAAAAAGGAGGAGGCCCTCACAAGTGTCTGTGGTAGGAGGAAAGGGTGGGGAAGCTGGCCTGGAGCGGCTGTCACTAGCCAAGCTGTGACCCTGTAAACCCTAAAAAGCCATCAGTAAGTACAGCTAATCAGAATAAGCCAAAACAGAAAGATCCTGAGTCTGTAAGGATATACACAGGTGATAAGAAGTCTATCAATACTATAAAAAGGCAGGTTGATTACAATGAACATTTTATTTTATAAATCTGAGTAACTAAGGGAGTGGTCTTACAGAGTCTGTCTCTTGTACTGTTTGTTCATAAAGGACAGACAAACATTTCCTCTCCATTTAAACAGGGCAAGGAGACACACAGGGAACTATGAAGAAACCAGAGGCCTGTAGAAAGTGTGCCACGAACAGGAAGGACAGGTGGGCAGGTAGCCAGTACTGTGCCCTGGGTGACAGCTCAGCCATCACAAGAGGAGAGCCGAAGGAGAAGCTCATCTTGAGATGCACTAAGCACATGAAGTCCAAAACCAATCTAGAGAGACACGATGAGGGCAGAGGCAGAGAAGGCAGCAGCAGGGGGCAAGAGGCAGGAGCCCGCGCAGCCCCCACAGTGCTGCTTGAGCCCCTCTCCCTGCAGCAGGCCGGCCCCAGGAAGGCTGGCTCAGGCAGGGTCGGCCCCGAAGACACACCAGGCCCCAGCTCCCAGCCAAGGGATCACCATCAACGCTGGGGCCGCACCACAGCTGGGAGGAGGCAGGCCTCTGTCACGTATAGGTCTGTGGAGAGCATGAGAACCGCAGGCAAGGTGCAGGCCCACCTTGGAGATATTGTGGGTTCAGTTTCACCACTGCAATAGAGTGAATGTCACAAGAAAGTGAGTCAAATAAACTTCTCGGTTTCCCAGTACTTAAAAAATTATGCCTACCCTCTACTGTAGTCCAGTAAGCGCCCAGTAGCATTATGTCGAAAAAAACAATGTCTATGCCTTAAATAAAAAAATACTTTATTGCTAAAAAATGCTAACCATCAGGAAGTCTAGCTAGCTCAGTCAGTGGACCATGAGTTCGAGACCCACATTGGGTGCATAGAGCTTACTTTAAAAAACAAACAAACAAACAACTATCATCTGAGCTTTCAGAAGTTGTAATCACTGATCACAGATCACCATAACAAATATGGTAATAATGAAAAGTTTGAAATGTAAGAATTACCAAAATGTGACACAGAGACACAAAGTGAGCAAATGCTATTGGAAGAAAGGAACTGACTGACTTGCTCAGGGTTGTCACAAACTTTCAAGTTGTTAAAAACACAGCATCTGTGAAGGGTAATAAAGTGAAGCTCAATAAAACGAGCTATGCCTGTGACCAGTATGAAGAAATTACCCAAACACCCAGTATCAGGGAAACATTTGGAGAATGACTAATTGACTTTGTAAAAATTACCTAAGAGAATCTGAGTTTTTAAATGTAGTAGTACACAGTACAAATGTGACCAGCGGGCCAGGTCCTCTAGCTGGACTGCGAGTTGAAGTGCACCATTTATTTATGGAAAATGGCTGTTTTCTTGAATGCTCTATGGCTCGGCAGTAAGCCAAGTGTGCCTCACATATTTCATAAATACTCCATCTCACAGGAGGTACCAAGGGTTGGACCAAGCTGAGGAGCAGTCAGTACCTTAATGGTTTGTCCCTTTATAAGCAAAGCATGTACCATTAACAGAAGCATCATCAAATTCAGTAACTTCCCCCCAGAGATGAGCAGGAACTTCTCTGCCCTCCGAGGCAGTTAAGTGGGGAAGAGTCACAGTCGCCAGGCTAAGGCCCATCAAGAACTATGACAGGCCTGGACTGTCCTCACAAGCCAGGCCAGCTACACTGGCAAGCGACGGCTGTGCACACAGAGCCCTGGGCGTTCACGGGACTCCTGGACACAACCAAGGGCACGTGCTCCCTGGGCCTCCAGGGTCATCCCGGGTGCAGACCCTCAGGTGCAGGACCGAGGAGCAGCTGGACTGTGTGACTTAAAGGATACACACAAGGGAGGGGAAGTGGGAAGGAGCCAGCACTTCCAATAGCACAGTCCCGGGCAGGACAGCAGTGCTGTGAACTAATCTGGCCACAGGGCCCCATGGGGGATGGGAGAGAAGAGTACGGCCTGTCTCTGTCATGCCCGCCCCCCCCCCACCTGTCCCAGCTACTCTGTAAATCAGATCAATGTGGCCTCACCTAAATTCACCTGTGTGCCCAGTCTGCTGTCAAGCAAGGCTCAAGGAGACAGCAGAAGAGATGCACGAGACCATGACACACACTGCTTTAATTCAAAACCAACAAGAGAAATACTGACCAAAATCTCAAACATGAAGTTAATAAAGAACGAAATGTGACGGGCTGATTCATGGACCTGGAGAAATGTTAATTGTGCATGGACAAGATTCTGGACTCAATGACAGTTCCAGTAAACGCACTGCCACATCTTCACGTGGATGGTTGGGCACAGGTGGGGGACAGCCCAAGGCTTCTTCACAGGGGGCAGAACCTCAGTCCTGGGAGGTGCGGCAGGTGACATCCAAGAGCAGTGAAGAGTTTCCCAAAGGGTCAGCCACTAGGCCCGAGGAGGCTGGGCACTGCAGGCAGCAGCTGTCCACGGCCACAGAAAGCCAGGGGGCCCTGGAGACCTGGGCAGGACAACCCCCACCCAGCAAACTGGCTATTCTGGGGACAAAGGACCCTGATAGCAAACATCCTGGGAGGGATGATAAGAATGATTACACTGGCTTCAGGAGCACTTAGCAAGAAAAGCTGTCTTCAGCACAGACTTCCTGACCGCAAACTGACCAACGGCAACACCAGTCCCCCCACAAACAATGACCAGGTAAGTCTGATGGGACTCTAGTTTACAAGCATGTGTTCCTGAGAGCTTTCTTTCATCAAAGTGGTGTCTATGGTCGTTAAAGGGTCTCCAGAAGAGATTCTCAAAGGAGAGCACTGCCCACCCCCCCAGCAGGCCCCACCCAGGCAGAGCGGCCGTGGAACACCCCTCTGCCGGTTCCCAGGCTCTGTGGCAGGCTGCTGGCCACGCTGTGCGGTGCACTGGGAACTAATGGGCTGGGTTTTGTTTCTTTTTTTTTTTTAAAGGTTTTTTTTAAGATTTTATTTATTTTTTTTGACAGAGAGCACAAGTAGGCAGAGAGGCAGGCAGAGGGAGAGGGAGAAGCAGGCTCCCCGCTGAGCAGGGATTCCCTACTCAGGACTTGATCCCAGGACCCTGGGATCATGACCTGAGCAGAAGGCGGATGCTTAACCGACTGAGCCAGCCAGGCGCCCTAATGGGCTGTCTTGATGAATGCGGACCTGACCCAACAGACCCTGTGACCCAGAGCAGCACGTGGCCTGGCACTGCTGAGGAAGTAGAGCGTCACACTGGAGAAAACCTGCTCCCTTCCTCTCTGCCATCCGTCCACATGTGAGGACGGTAAGCGCCACAGAAAATGCCCAGGCCACCTGAGCAGGTGTGAGAGGAGAAGTGCCATTTCAAAGTCAGGAGGTGTATGCATTCTGCTGGGAGTGGCAGAGGGAGACAGGACTCGGACCGTGACCAGCCACTCTCCCGCACACCTGCAGTGCCAGGGGGCTGCCCCGTGTCCACACACGGGATGTAGGGGACTCCAAGCCTGAGGCTGCAGCAGTCCAGGGCCAAGAGCACCAGGAGGCCCACATGTGCTCCCAGAGCTCCTTCCCAAAATGAGTGCCTGTTCCCTGGCCAGAAGCAGTGAGCATGAGAACAGCCTCCGTCTCTTGGCTGCCCCAACATGGGGCTCATTCTGGGAGTCACCAAGGCCACACTAAAGCACAGCCTACTACGGGGGAGCCGACCACCGTGAGCTCCTAGTCTTAGGAAGTTTGCAGCCACTGACACATCTTCCATCCCAGTGGTTCTCATCTAGGCTGATTCTGCTCCCCAGGGGACCCTTAGCAATGTCTGGAGACATTTTGGGGTGCTAACTGGGGGAGGGAAAAGGGGTACTGCATCTGGTAGGTAGATGCAGAGATGCTGTAAACACCCCACAATGAACAGGACGGCCCCACAACAAAGAATGATCAGGTCTGAGTGGCAACAGTTCCTGGGGGAGAAGCCCTGCTCTATTCTGGCAAACTCCATGCTCCCCCCCCCAGGAAGAACCCCACCAAGTGTTCAGTGACCCCCCCTGAAAGCATGCAGCCCTCAGGGAGGCCCCGTGGAGCAGGAGGGAGAAGGAAGGACAAGGACCGGAAGCTGGGATCCACGGAGAGCGGCAGGTAGACCCAGTCTGAAAAAGGCATGTTAACAAACCCTAATGCCGTGTTTGGGAAACAACAACAAACTCCCATGACCTAAACAGTATACAGGACAGTGCTGATGAGGCTTGGCGGTAAGACTCCCAACCAGGGGTGTGGCTTCACACCGAGCAATACCAGACTGGGGCAGAAGAAAGCACAGCACCAACGTGCTCCCAGCTCTCCTGAGCCCAGTGGCGGTGCAAGGAAGCGGGGCCAGTAGCTGCTGCGGGAACTGGAGGAGAGGCACAGAAGGGGGTGGGTACACCCCCAACGGGTGGGTGGGGGTAACAGCCCACTCCCTCAGCAGCCAGACCCACATTCAACTCTCAAGAGGGTAAGAACGGCAATCCAGCAAAGACGCCCGCATCTGAAGTGTCTCCCCACAGCCCCCTGCTCTTGGGAAAGCAGCCCGCTGCTCCAACAGCAGCTGCGAGGCCTGGGCTGGGGACGAGCCCTGGCTTCTTATTCAGTTTCTCCAGGGCTCTGGGCTCAGCTGGCCAACACACAGGTTTTGGCTGGAACTCTGCTTGACAATGCTGTTTCCAAATGCCAGCCTTTGACATTTCACCTGCTGTAAGATTATACTCAATAATTTCTCTAATTTAAGATTTTTTTAAACTAATGAAATAAACTCTCAACTTGGAGCTGGAAAAGTAGAAACAGCTAGAAGCCCACTCTGAGGGCCATAAAGAACACCATTTATTCCATGGTAAAGCAGGCATATGCAAATAAGAACTCATCCAGCCAGAAGTGGCACATGAGAGAGAAGCCACTGAGCACGCCAGACCTGCAGCCTCTCAGCCTGTCCCAGAATGACAGCTCCCGGAGGGAGGCACCTCTCTGGGAAGGAGCTCTCCCTAGACAGCAGGTAAAGGGGCCTGGAATTGAGCCCCACGTGGGGCTCCCTGCTCAGCGGGGAGTCTGCTTCTCCCTCTGCCCCTCCCCCTGGTCATGCTCACTCTCTCTAAAAAATGAATAAAAAATTAAAAAAAAAAACTTACAACAATCCCACACATTATTCTTACCACTGTACCCCGCAGGTGGTCTAGGACTGAGATCCTGGGCAGAGAAACACTGTGTTCTGTATACTTCACGGAGACTGTCATGAGATAAAAGCTAAGCCCTGCTTTTCCCCACCTGTAAACACGAATGCACCTGGTACTCTTACCTTTCCTGGCAAGTTCACCCTGCCCCAAAGCACAATTCCAATGAAAGGTTAGAAGGCATTAATAAGCCTCTCCTTTAAGAGACCCACAGCACCTTAGTATAAAAACTATTTAGTCGTCTTCCTGTATTGTTGGTAGCTGGCTGAAACCGTCAGCCTGAGCCGAGCCGTGCCGTGCCTGCTTTGGTTTGGCAGGTACCGAAGTAGAAGGCTTGGCCATAGTAAGAAGAGACAAACAGGGCGCTTGCTCCAGAGATGGAGACACTGGAGGGTGGTGAGTGGCCCTGAGGCCAGGCTGAGCAGGGGCGGGGAGAGGACACCAAGTGCCTCCACACAAACCAGCAGGCGGCACATACAGTCACAACCACCACCCCCTCTACCTCTCATTCCCAGGGCCCCACTGCCTCCGCCCCAACCCTCCACCCCCTGGCTCAGCAGATTCTATTGTTTGCCACAATTTAGAGCACATCCAGCAACCCCTGTCCTGGGAGGGTAAGGGGAGCTCCAAGACCTTGAACCCACCCAGTGCAGACAACTCAGGCTGTCAGGGAGACTCCCATAAGTACACCTTACTCTCCAAAGCCACGGATTCTCTGTTACTTCATAGGAACATATGTGCTCATTTTGCTCATCAGTTTCCTTTTTTTTTTTTTTAAGACTTTATTTATCTGACAGAGCGAGCGTGTGTAAGCGGCGGGGTGGGGGGGGTGGGCAGAGGGAGAGGGACAAGCAGACTCCACACTGAGCATGGAGCCCGACTCGAGGCTCAATCTCACAACCCTGAGATCATGACCTGAGCTGAAACCAAGAATCAGATGCTCAACTGAATGTGCCACCCAGGCGCCCTGCTCATCAGAGTTTCTTAAAGAAGGTCAATTAACTACTTTATTAATTCAATAAACATTACCACTGTGCTTGCAACCGTCCAGGGACATGGCCATAAGGCAGATGTAGTCCCTGCCCCTAGGAAGCGACATCCCGACAGGGTAATGGGCCTGATGTCATTTACAAAACTGGCTGGCCAAAGCTGAGAGGGTGGCCACGACAGAGATGGGCCAGTGCTGGGGGCACGAAGTAGCCCAAGCAGACCTGTGGCTGCCATGGGGCTAAAGCGTGAGTTGGCAGGAGGCTTGGTGGAGGGAGTCTCTCAGGTGCTGGGAGTGGCCTCAGGTGGAGAGCCAGGAGGGTGCTGGCAGCTTAGATGGGGCTGCACAGCAAGGAGGAGAATATTCATGTACAGAAAGTAAAATGTAATGACAGCTAATCATGTATCACATTTTTTTAAAGACTTATTTATTTTAGAGAGAGAGAGACAAAGAGAGAGCGTGTGCTTGGGCGAGGGAAACGGCGGGTGGGGGGGGAAAAGAAAGAGAGAGAGAGAGAGAATGAGTATCTGAGCTCAGAGTCTGATGCAGGCCAATCCCATGACCCTGAGATCATGACCCTGAGATCATGACCTGAGCTGGAACCAAGATCCGGCTGCCTCACCGACCACACCCCCCACACCCCGGGTGCCCCGCATGCATCACACATTTTAAAGTTTCACTTTCTTCTAATGTTTCAGATTCAAAATACAGCAGCTGTCACGAGTCAGAAAGAAAAGCAAGTCATTCTGAAATCAACATCCAAGTTAAGTGTAGAAAGAACTCTGGATTTTTGAGATGGCGATAACAGATGCTGTAAGACAGACAGACAGACACAGACATACCTGCTTTGCCATTATGTGCTTTACGTCAAACGCCAGAGCCCCCCCGCAGCTTCAGCGATTTGAAGCAAATGCAGCCCCATCAAGACCACAATGCTTTACGCACTTCAACAAATGTTCACTGAGTACCTACTATGTGCCATGCACCGCTCTACGTATTGGAGATGCAACAAAGAACACAGCCAAGCCTACACCGTTAAGAAGGCTACATTCTGGGGGCTCCTGGGTGGCTCAGTCGGTTGCGTGGCTGCCTTCAGCTCAGGTCATGATCCTAGGGTCCTGGGATCGAGTCCCACATTGGGCTTCTTGCTCAGCAGGAAGCCTGCTTCTCCCTCTGCCTGCCACTCCCGCTACTTGTGCTCTCTCAGTCCCCCCACTCTCTGTCAAATGAATAAATAAAATCTAAAAAAAAAAAAAAGGCGGCTACATTCTGGTATGGCACACAGACGCCCCAAAAAACAAACAACATGTAGTGTTGCAGTGTTGGATGGTGATAACTACCATGAGAAAAGAACAGCCAGGAAGGAAGACAGGACTATTTGAGGTGAGTAGCTGTGGGATATGCAAATTTAAACACAGAAGCCCTTACTGGGAAAGTGACATCGGAGCAAAAACTCAAGGAGATGGGGAAAGCCCCAAGAAATCTGGGGAGAACCTTCTCAGCAGAGGACTGGCCAGTGCAAAGGCCCTGAGGCAAGAGCACCTCTAGACTCAGCAGCCCAGTTTGACCCACAGTACAGGCCACCTCCAGACAGAACCCCTGGGTGCCAGGAAGGGACCTCAGTGCCCCTGAAAAATCCCTTCTGGGGTCACTTCTGGTAAGCTCTGGGTACCTCGAAGTGCAGGGGTGGGAGCATGAGAAATGGGGCTGCCCAGAAGGGCCCAAGCATCTCCTGAACCAGACTGTGATGCTACCCTAGCCCCAGCTGTACTATCCTGCGTCAGCCCTGGGCTCTGAGATGCTGGCCACCAGACCTCTGCTACTCTGGTGTCCCCTCTGCTCCAGCAATTATGGGCACAATCACATAGGAACCTGTCATGGGCAGCCTTCCTCCTTCATGGAAATCTGCAATTTCCTTCCTGTCTCAGCCACCGCATGCCAGCCAAGCACCTCAGTGCAAGACCCACCTCTCAGGGCCCCTCCCTGACAGAGATGTTTGTAGGGTCAGCTGGATGCTCGTGCTTTCTCTTCCCAAAGCTGTAACTCACGGGCATGAGTATGTTCTAGTGATGAAGTTTACTTCTGTAGCTAAGAAAGATAGCCACAGTATGACTCTTTGAAGCATTTAAGCATCAACTGTGAAACAAAAAGCCTAAGAGAAAAGCCCTCTTCCAGTGTGAAAAGTCCAAATGTTTATTTGTATAATAGCTGTTATTCTTAACAGCTAATTTTTTTTTTAAACGTCTCGAGGTGGTACTTAAGCAGCATAAACAGCATGGAACCGGTCTGCCACAATCTGGGGGAAACGTGCTGACTGGTGGCCTCACAGGGCGGGTTCTGGTCCCGAGATGCCCCTTCCAGCTTGCCAGCACTCCGCCCTGTGGAGGCAGCACAGCTCGGGGATCGCGGGTGACCCAGGACCTGCGCTGAGTCATTCCCTCCCGGCACAACCCAGTCAGCTTACCACCCACCTGATGACCCAAAATTGTGGTAAGTAAATAATTTTGGTTACTCAATAGCTTCTGAAATTTAAATTTCTAGAGAAATTTAAAGTAACAAAACCCTAGTTATGCCTGTCCCGCATCCCCATCCTCCCTAATAAAATGAAGCTGATCACAAGAAAAGTTCTCAAGAACACAGCCCTCTGCCTGGTCCCATGGGCACCATGTCACCATGAGAGTTATGATCGCTCGCCTTTCCTACCCACACGTGCATACCCCAAGTCCAAGCCCCTCACACCCAAGGAATGGCTGGGCGCTGCGAGCTGCTTCGCCAGCCTCACAGCAGGGGCCGGCCTACATCAGTGCTGCCCCTCTCCTGCCAGGAGCCCCCCCACGGGCACGCCCAGCCCCTACCGTTCGGCCCCCACTTCCCAGTACCAGCACCCCACCATCTCCCCCTCCCTCAGAAGAAGATCCCCTTCTGTGTTTCTCCCCTACCTCCTGTGCGGCTGGTGAGGACAAGCTTCAGTAACTGCCTCACCACTGAGAATGGGAAAGATGTGTCTGTGGCGAAGCTTGCTCGAGAACGAGGAAGGACAGCTGTTCTCAATTGAACTGGCTACAAGAATCAGTGCCACTGACTTCTGGCACCTTGAAGCCTCTGGAAAAGGTGTCACCATGTCCCCCCCAGCTCCTCTCAACATGCATCTCATTCTGTACAGATGAGTGTGTGGTAGACAGTAAGCAGGAGTGCTACCTGCCGTGCTCCCTCACCTTTTCAGAGTGGGGATGACAAGCAGCCCTTCACAAGAGCGACTCTGACAGGAAGACAAGCACGAGTCTTAAACAACTGATTCCTAAACAACTGATTCCTAAACAACTGATTCCGAGAGGTGCCTGGATGACTCAGGTGGCTGGCCGGCCGGCAGGCTCTTGATCCCAAACCCACAACGTGGGACTCCATGCTGAGTGTGAAGTCGGCTTGAGGATTCTCACTCCCTCTGCCCCTCCCCCTGCGCGCATGCACAAGCACCGCTCTTAAATAAATCTTAAAACAAACAAATAGGGCGCCTGGGTGGCTCAGTTGGTTAAGCGACTGCCTTCGGCTCAGGTCATGATCCTGGAGTCCCGGGATCGAGTCCCGCATCGGGCTCCCTGCTCGGCAGGGAGTCTGCTTCTCCCTCTGACCCTCCCCCTCTTATGTGCTTTCTCTCTCATTCTCTCTCTGTCAAATAAATAAATAAAAATCTTTAAAAAAAACAAACAAACAAACAAATAAACAAAACCCTGACTTCCAAGTGAACTTGTAAGAATACAATCCATTTGTAAACTGGGCATTTTCCGTACACTTTAACTTATTTCATACAAATTGTATGTAAAAACTTAAAGAATTTCAACTTCTTTGACAGTTTGAGTGTTGAATTCAACAGTCCCCTCTTAGAAGTACAAACTTTCAAGGGAGAATTAATTTGAAATCAAGTTACATTTTCATATCCACCAAAAACGTATTAAGTAAGTCTCAACTAGGGGCGCTGGGGTGGCTCAGTCGTTAAGTGTCTGCCTTCAGCTCAGGTCATGATCCCGGGGTCCTGGGATCGAGCCCCACATCGGGCTCCCTGCTCGGCGGGAAACCTGCTTCTCCCTCTCCCACTCCCCCTGCTTGTGTTCCCTCTCTTGCTGCGCCTCTCTCTGTCAAATAAATAAATAAAATCTTAAAAAAAAAAAAAAAAGTAAGGCTCAACTGAACTATATAGTACACTGCTCACCCACTAAGAGTTAAGGAAAATATCAGCATCAAAATATCCAGTATCTACCATTCACAACTGCTAAAAGTAACAAATGTTTTTGACACACAAATTAAAACACAAATAAACTTGGGACAAAGGAGAACAAATGACCCACAGATTTCCTTCGCACGTCCCACCCAGTCTCAGGCACCAGACAAGACAGCTTCACTAACCCTTAGGAGACTGCCAGGTAGATGGAAGCTTATTTTAATTTTTTTAAAGATTTTCTTTTTAAGTAATCTTTACACCCAACATGGGACCCAAACCTACAACCCCCCAAGGCCGAGAGTTGCATGCTCCACTGACTCAACCAGCCAGGCGCCCCTGGAAGCTTATTTTGAAAATACAGAGCCCCATGTTTTTAAAGCACATCTCACAGTCAGTAATCAGTGGTGGCAAGACGGCCCTCACTGGGCAGGTGGGAAAGCGCAGGCAGGGGTGAGCAAGCTCAGCCAGGCCAGAGGAGGCTGCTGCCAGTGTCTGGGGAGAAGCCACAGTAACTCCCAGGGCTGCCACGTCTACACAGGGGACAGAGGATGGGGCTCAAGCTGTAAAGGTGCTCTTGAGCCTGAAGTGGTTTGAAGTGGTTTGAAGGTGGTGTTAGGATGGGAAACTCATGGTTTTTCCTCTTTTGTTTAAAAAATGTACTTTAAAACACTTCACAATGAAAAGTGATTTATCCACACATCCCACCGAACACCTACTAAGAGCCCAATCCTACCTGAGCCTCTGGGACAAGAAGGAGAAAAGGCAACAGCACCTGCGTGGACACCAGGAGGCAGAGGAGCGGGATTTGCAGGAAGAGGACTAACTGGCAATTCTCAGATCCCTCCAGATGTTTCTTTATCTGTGTCTTATCTTTATCTCTTCAGGAAGGATAAAATGCAAATTAAGCAAGGATTTCAAACAAAGACGGAGCTTGGGGAGTCTGACGCCGGACTCAGGGCTGGTGTGATGAGAAAGTCTTTCACCTTGAGGGGAAGGCCACATCTCTGCACAAGCCAAGGATTCAAAGCTGTGGCCCTACACCCTCCATATGCGAGCAATGCAAGTAGGTTCTTGAAACATGTCTTGGCTCCTAACGATTTTACATTTTTTTTTTTTTTTTTAAGATTTTATTTATTTGACAGAGAGCACAAGTAGGCAGAGCGGCAGGCAGAAGGAGGGAGTTGCAGGCTCTCCGCTGAGCAGGGAGCCCGACATGGGGCTCGATCCCGATCCCAGGACCCCAAGATCATGACCTGAGCTGAAGGCAGCCGCTTAACCGACTGAGCCCTCCAGGCGCCCCGGGTTTTTACATTTCTACAAACACACTGAGGAAGAACCTAATTCCATGACACCACAAGAATAAATATCCAAACTCTTAATCATTAGTTACTAAGCTGTCTAAACCTTCTTCGTATGAACTAGTAGTCTGGGCCTCAGATAGACAAGTTACAAGAAAGAAGCATTAGCATGAAACTGTTGGAACTTGCACTCCACAGGTTCGGATCTCAGCTCTGCTCCTCACTGGCTGTCTGACCTTGAACAAGTTACGTCAGTCACCTCTCAGTGGCTCAGACTCTCCACCTCATAGCCAAGGATAAGGAGAACCAGAGCTCCCAGGCTTGCTGTAAGGATTTATTTGAGAGAGAGAGAGAGCACAAGCAGGAGGGGCAGAAGGAGAGGAAGAGAATCTTATAAGGGCAGAGCCTGACACGGGGCTCGATCCCACCACCCCAAGATCATGACCTGAGCAGAAACCAAGAGCTGAACTACACTCAACCAACTGAGTTACCCAGGCGCCCCTTGCTGTGAGGATTTAATGAGTTAATCTATGCAAAGCACACCAGCCAGACTACTCAGAGGGAGCACACTAGAAGCACTTTTACGATTAAATAACACAGAAGACACACAAAGGTTTCCCATCCAAGGGTCATCAGATCATAAATTAAGCCTTTTGAGGCAAAAAATGAAGCCCATCCCCTTCACAAATGTGGTTTATGTGTCTAAGTAAAATGGAATCCACTATATACGGTCTTGGGAGGCCCAATTCTAACTCTGAGGCAGATAAAATGATACAGGAAGGCTGAGCCCCCTAACCACCAGGAGAGAAACCACGATCAAAATCAGGCCCTTCTATGGTCAAGATGCTGCCACGCAGCTTAAGGTTCCAGCCAGCAACCTCTCCTTGGGAAAGGATCCCAAACTCAAAAAGCTAAGTGGTCTTTAAACACTGTCTGGGCAGAGCATGCTCTGGGGCTCTGAAACACCCTGAGAGAGGTATAGGCGAGACACCACACCGTGGGAACACCTCCCGCGAGGCCCCTGTATAAAAACAGGTGGGAAGCTGCCCCCAATTCGGCCAGCTCACCCCCAAAGGAACACTGCTCTCACATCAACTGGGCTCAGTGGCAAAGAATATTTCAGTAAGAACCTCCTCCCACCCCAAGAGATCCCACAAAGCAAGGCCCAGCAACCACTGCTGCCTCCCCAACAGCCCCAACTTCCACCACGAGGAACAACTGTGGTGCAGTAGCAAAATCCAGGACCCAAGTTCTAGATTTGTGACTTAGCTGAAACCAGGGGTAACCATGGGGAAGCCACACTCTCTGAACCATAATTTACTCTTCTATCAAATGAGCTTGATAACATCGACCCAGCCCTTGAGGACTGCTGAGTGCCTTCAAGAGACAAGAGCAGGAAGCAGCCTGTGAGGTGTGTCGGCAGACCGGGCGTGGCTAGGACCTAAGGTGGCGGGAGGGATTCTCGGCCTGGTGCCTGTCTGCCTGAGCTCCTAACACACACTGGGCCACATGCTCTGCGGGCCACACAGATCTTCAACTGCAGGCAGTCAGGGAGCTGGCCCACACAAGATTAGTGGCCACCAGTCCTCCAGTGCAGCACCACACAAAGCCAAAGGCAGCTTCTCCTAACCAGTGTGGAACCACATTCACCAGCAGAAGCTCCAGGTGGTCAGCAGGCTGGATTTAAAGAAGACCAGAGTAAGACTGTTTCCATTGTTCGACGGAACAGGGTGGAGAAAGGGCAAGAAGGAAGGGAGAAGCATTCAGTGGGTAATCCCTGAGGATGCCACTGCACCTGTCTTCCACGCTGTCCTCCAGCCCCTTGGAGCCCGCCCCCCAGCAAGAAGCAGGAGAGGCAGGTGGCAGAACACAAGGTCGGGGCTACCAGCCACCTTGGTCTAGTCCTCGGGCCTGACAGATGGCAGCCCTCAGCAAACACTGCCTCCTCACTGTTAACTCTGTACGGACGTCACCACACACACACTAGGCGACGCTGAAGTACAGTCTGCGTGGACACAGAAGCTCTGCTTACTTCCCGAATTTTGGAAGTGCCTAAAGGTAACCTTCACACACCATTAAGTTGATTAACATGAACATCAGGATGCCAGTTACCCCTGGACCGCAGGGGATAAGATTATAATCAGGAGGGTCACTCAGAAGGCTCCTAAGAACTTAGCCAAACCCTATGTTTAATGCAGGGTGGTGGGTACACATGTGAATCTGTTTATGTGCTCATTCTTTTAATTCCCCATATAATTATATATACCCCTTATAGGTACATCTTTACCACTGCTTAAGGTAAAATTAATGAAATGCTATTTTTTCTCTACTTCTAACAAATAATTAACATTTATTAAGTGCTTACTGTTTCCTACACACTCCTCTCAGCATTTTACACATATTATCATGGTTAGTCCTCAAAATAACTCTCAACATCCCCCCCCCCCTTTTTTTAAGATTTTATTTGACAGACACAGTGAGAGAGGGAATATAAGCGGGGGAGTGGGAGAGGGAGAAGCAGGCTCTCCGCTGAGCAGGGAGCCCAATGTGGGGCTTGATCCCAGGATCCTGTGATCATGACCTCAGCCGAAGGCAGACGCTTAATGACTAAGCCACCCAGGGACCCCTCACATCCCTTTTTTTGGGGACACTGACACACAAGGCAGATCCCTGGCCATAGTCCCACACCCAGCAGTGAAGCCACATTCAAACTCCACCCCAGTTAGCAGAGGGTGTCTCAGATGCTGATATTCCATATCAGCCAGGTAATGAAGAAGTGGGGCCCTAACCTGGCAGGCCCTTCGTGGGGTGCATTTAGTAATCACTACTATAAAACACCTTAGGCTCACACCCTCTGCCCTGGCAAATTCATATGCACAGAATCTAGCCCAAAGAATAAGAAATTCAGACTAAAATTTGCATTACAAAAACATTCAAGGGCGCCTGGCTGGCTCCGTCGGTGGAGCATACAACTCTAGATCTCAGGGTTGTGAGTTCGAGCCCCACAGTGGATGCAGAGATTACTTAAAAAACAAAAACAAAAACAAAAACAAACAAAAAGCATTCATTAAGAAATTACTAACAACTGGAAAACTGGAAACAGCCTTCGTAAACGTCCACCAACAGAAGCTCGCGGTTTACCCAGAGAGGACTGAAGCAGAGGGTTACAGAAAAGCTCAAGCAAAAATGTTAAGTGAAAACAGGAGACAAAACCATGTCAGGTCCAACAGGGGTCCCAATTTAGTTTAAAAAAAAAAAGAAGAAGAAGAAGACAGAAAGGAAACAATGAGGATTGCTGGGCCACTGGGTGAAAAACAGATCTTCTAGTGGGCTCCCTGTAACTATTAACCTTGTTAGCTGCCAAGGACAAAGTCCGACCTGGGCAGGGCCAACAGGGCTGGCACAGGAGCTCCCAGCGGGTAGGGGCTTCGAGAGGCCTTCTGAGTGGCCCACCCACCACAGGGGCCACTAAGTCCTCCAAGGACACTGGTGATATCACATGGGACCAACAGACCTTTTGAACTTCCAGGTTCACCAGTTCACTCATTCAACAAGGACTCACAATGTGTGATGAGATACTTGCTAACAAGATGAATAAGCTAGTATCTTTCTGACACAGATCCTCTGAGTGGGGCAGAAATCATTACCTACCAGTGGGGGCCCAGTGTGGAAATCCTACTTCTGCTTTTCAAGCCTGTCATCCCGGAGCTATATCAGAAAAACAGCAACATTTCAAAGACAATTAATCCATATACTTCAGATTTCATTTCACAGCCAAATAACCTTGGACAAAATCTAGAATGAATATGCATTAAAAGCTTTACTAAGTAAAATCTATTATTAGTCAGAAAACAATAACAACACTCTCTTGCCTTCTGTTTTGCTTTAAAATTAATAATTTAACATATTAAAGTTGACAACTAAGAAAGACTGGGTTTCTAATCTAAAACCACATTAATTATACACCATTTAAATCTGGACCTCTCACTGGGAATTAAACTCATTCAGCAAACGTTTTCCCCACAATCTAGTCTGGAAATCTGAGTGATACCTAACTTGGATCAAAAGGTTACCTCGTGAAGCGCTAAGGCCAGCAGATGCTGAACTGTTTCCTGTCCTACCCAGGGGAGCCAAACCCTGGGGGCCTCCTCTTTCCCACTCTCCAATTTCCGACCCCAGCTCCTTAGGGGAAACCTCCCACGGCCTCCAAAAGTCAAAACTTAAAATAAAATCTAAAGCACATGGGCACTTCCAATGAAATGAGGACCTTTCTCTGGGGTTCCAGCCCTACCATTCCCTCCCCTCTCCTCTGGTGCTCTCTGCTGGGCTGGAGCCCCTCAGTGCTTCCCACACACGTGACTGCTACAGCTGCCCCCATTACCTTCCCCTCCCTGATAATGACTCACTAACTGTGCCCTCTCTTCCTCCTGTGTCCTTCAACCTCATTGTGGACAGGGCTGCACTCCGTCCTTGCTGTCCCACGGCTCACGTACCTGCAAGTGAACATCTCCCCTGGCAAGGTGCAAGATTCTTGAGAGCAGTAAAGGGACCTATGGGAACTTCCCACAGTTCCTTAAAATGTCCTCGTTTTGTTTATCTTCCATCAGTTTATCCACACACAAACATATAATCACAGCGATATGGATAACTGTTATAGTAACCCTAACAGATTACCTATCCTGTAAGGAAAATGCCAGATTAATGTGGTCAGACTTTTTTGATTTTTAATCTTCTGAAAGTTCTCACGCCTTGAAATAGGAAAAAACAAAAACAAAAACCAGCCCCCAGAATGTCACTGGCCACATGAATAAATGTCATCTGGCAGGAACACCCCTCCAGCAGCAAACACTTGCATGGTTTGCAACAGCAGAAGAGAGACAGCGATGGCAGAACCCACCTTTCCTGACACCTGAAAAGGCACCATAAGCAGCTGCCCTCCCTTCCTGGGCTCCGTATCTGCAAATTTGAATAGTTTCTTACTGGGAACAATAATAGCCAACTGAGACTCAGAAAGACTGTCCCAGTGTTAATGGCTAACTCCCACAGCGGAACTTCACAACACCATCAGCGTGCAGAGAAAGATCTATTTTGTCTAGCATGACATTCATCCACACCTCCTCTCAACAACCAATTTAGAGACAGAAAAGGAGGATGAAAGCAGGAAGGGTGGGCAGGCAGGCCCATCTGTATTTGGCCTTCTCTTGGCCTTCAGGCAGGTCAGAGCTCTGAGGCCCATCTGCCCCTCTGCCAGGAGCCACCACCATCATTTTATCCGGACTGCTCTCCCCTTACACCCGTACCCTGTTTTCTTCCTATCAATTCCTACCTTCGTAACAGTCTCGTAGGTGCTGTGGTTATATAGAAAGGAGGTTGGAGAGGCAAATGTGTAGATGGGAGGGAAAATAAACCAAATTCAGGATTTTCCTGAGATGCTTATCTTCTGAGTTCCAGGCTAGAAAAAACTCCGAATTCTGCTCAGGGTTCAATCTAAAAGCCCCAAGTAACAGCCAAGTTACAGGTTCATCTGTGACTCAAGACAAAGGTCTTCAGACAATGAACAACTGTAGCTTCACCAGAAAGGAAAAAAGCTAAAAGAGAACGAATCAAACCCAACCACCTACTTTCATAAAGGCCAGGTGACATAACTCCAGCCTCCTGCCTGCAAAGAAAGCAGGAAGGGACTGGGCGCAGAGGACCTGAGCAGACCGTGGCAAATGCCCATTGGATCACTAGCTGCAAATACTGCAGAGGGACACGGACCTGGTCCTGATTAGAAACCAGTTCTATCAGGGAGTTCAGGTTCACTCTGCACCTGGGGACATCTCGGTCCCCGTGGTGTCCCGGGAGTGCCCAGGCTGGCAGAAAGCAGCCAGGACAGGCAGGCACCTGGACCTCATGCCAGCCCTGACCCAGTCCCTAAGTTAGAAGTCCTCCAGGTCCCAAGTATCTTCATCTGGAACTCGGGAGGATCCAACTGGGTGAGCATGAAGGTCCCTTCCAAAATGGAAATACGGGGGTTGTCCTACGACAAAACCACCAGTATCAGAGAGCAGAGCAGGGCCACAGGCCTAATTCCAATCAATAAGAACTAATCCTGTTTCACCTCACCAGTCATAAGTCCAGTACCCCTGATAGGATGCCCCTAGGGGCACCCTACCTCTGTGGGATGCTTCCTGAGCCCATAACCCCAGTGTCATCACCAAAAAACATCCAACAAACCCAAACTGAGGGACAGTCTACAAATACCTGACCAGTACTCGTCATGAAAAGCAAGGAAAGACAGAGTGTGTCCACCACCAAAGGAGCCCAAGGAGATGTGAGGATAACTGAGTGTGGCTGCCAGACGGGGCCCTGGGGGGAAACTGAGAGAGCCCCAACCAGGGCTGCATTCAGTTCAGAGCCCGGCACCCACGCTCATTCCTTAGTTTTGACAGATGTGGCGTGGCTGCACAGATGTTAACATCAGGGGAAGTGGGGTGACGGGTCTCTCTCAAATAAATAAATAAATAAATCTTAAAAAAAAAAGATTTTACTTATTTATCCGTCCGAGAGAGAGAGCACGCATAAGCAGGGGGAACATCAGGCAGAAGGAGAACCAGGTTCCCCGCCGAGCAAGGAGCCCGATGTGGGGCTCGATCCCAGAACCCTGGGACCATGACCTGAGCCAAAGGCAGATGCGTAACTGACTGAGCCGCCCAGGCGTCCCACCCCAAGTTTATTTTAAAAATAAGTTTGTTTGGAGGCTTTGATAGCTTCAAGAAAACTTAGACGATCTGAAAACATCCTGTCATTTAAAAACTTGACTCAGAGTCAGTGCCTCAACACTAATTTGAAAAATGTAGGTAGGGCTACTGAAGGAAAGTAATACACTTGAAAGATAGAAAAAAAACTAACAGAAAAAGTTTAGAATACATTTCCTAATACCACCACCGTCTTCTGTTTTTGGAAACAGACGTTACCCAGCACTAGAAATGGTGCTCCCTCCTCAAACTTCCTCCATACCTGGCTGCGCCCAGGCTGCCCGGCCCTTTGGGCTGCCCTGCCAGGAAAGCCCCTCCCTGCTCAGTGCACCTGGGCCCAGGTTCTTCTGCGCTCCTCTCTGGAGCAGCCCCACAAAGGCTGGCAGGGCAATGCCCTCCCCTTGGGGCACTGTCTCCCTTCAGCCCCTGGGGTAGGGCTGTGGTTGGTGGGGCTCACAGAGGTGGGCAGCGCATGAAGGCTGTCCTCCACCCACTAAGCTGCCATCTTTTTCACGCACGGATTCCTTTAGGCCCTGAGTGTGCAGCCCTGGTTCTTGTCCATGTCTCTTCTCCATCACCAACCCATCCTCACCCCCTTCCACCCCAGAGACACAAAACACAGTGCCAGCAGCTTGTGCGCAGGAGTTTCCCAAGATTAAAAAAAAAAAAAAAGTCATTTAGATTATGAGTTTTATTTTCTTTTTTTAGGAAAGAGAATAAAATGCATTCACAAATAAAATCTATATTTAGATACATATTTTTGAAGCTGTATATCTGATAATAACCAGCTACGTATACACAATCAATAGAAGACTATAATTTTGACCAATGTAAAAACCCCATGAAAGAAAAATGCCAAACTGCAGGAAGAAAAAACGAGTTAACAATGGAAAAAAAAGGCAGTAAACGCTGAGCTTCAGAGATCACGCACTGAGGGAACAGATTATTCTCTCAGCCTCCTGTCCAGCCTAAGTCACAGGCCACTCCGGGAGGAAAGAATGCAGAACAGCTCAGTGCTCACCCTCAAGGAAGGAAGCCAGTTAATAATGACAAGAGCCCGGAAATGAGCAGTTATCAAGCTCCTTAGCTTTCTAAGTAAGTTGGCTTGCAATCTTACCTGCCTCCCAGGGTCTGGCTGCTGTGACTCTCCAGATGAGACCTTCCTAAGAACACAGCTGAGCAGAGTCAGAGTCCCGGCAATTTTCCCAGATGGGCTGGTCCCCTCATTTCCCAAAGGAGGGCTCCATGCACCACTGCACACGGGAACGTCACTACTGCCCTCCTCCTAGGTTGGTGGCTCTCTCACTCACTGAGCATGGTGAGTGAGAGGTGCACAGGTCCACAGAGGGAACCTCTAAGACAAGGTGGGCTGCTTGGACACCCTCAGGACCATCAGCCACACAACCCCCCAAGGAGGCTGGCACTATACCCACCTGGAGCCACAGCTGTGGCGCTGATACAGCTGCACCCAACAACAGAGCACACGCCCCTTTTAGGACAGGACACTTAGAAATTCAAGCAAAGTCGAGGCCTGGGGAGAGCCCTCACCGACCCTGCCCAAAGCAGCAGAGAGAGCTCTGCCATTTCCCCTAAGGTCCCTACATCATACGAGAATAGCAACTTGGCTTCTGGTCAGAGGACTATTAGGGTGATCCTCATCCTCAGTTAGGGATCTTTTAAGAAAACTGTCCTCCTGATGGGAAAGCAGCTGCCTCTCATGCAGAGTCCACATCACCAACGCTGGCTCTTCTACAGGTTTGGTACTCAGGTCTGGCGACGGGAGGACAGTGGTCCGCCGCCGGCCTCACCCACCACTGCGGCAGTGCCAACAAGAAAAGCCTCAGCTCAAACACTACATGCTCCACACTAACAGTTTGCTCATCCAGATTTAATCCAACAATTGGTCGCCGAAACCTGCCAGGAAGAGCTGTAGTACAAAAAGAAACCGATACCTTTGAAATAAAGCCTTTCAAGGGTCATGAAGGTGATACAATATACATGTAGAAAAAACAAATATCCCCTTCTTCAATTGTATTTCCTTAGACGATGAAAGAGTGGGACATGAATCCGTGTTTTTACCATCCGATTCCTTCCTAGTTTGGAATGCTTTCATATTGGGCATTAAATAGGCGATAGTTTTATGATGAAACCCTTCCCCCCTCAACTATATACAGCTCTAAATACAAGGAAATCAGAATGTACATATAAGATTCAGACATGTTTTTGTTAACAAATAGCAAAAATGTTAAGATAGGTATGTGACAAATACACCACAGGAAACCCAGATATGAGAACCATGAGGAGAAAGCATGAAAAAGAGTCAGAGAAGCCATCTAGAGATTCAAGGTTCGGAAAAGATAAGGACATAACAAAGCGCAGAACCTGTTTCAGAGCTGACTATATAACAAAACCTGTTGCAGACCAAAGGGGGCAAGGGTGGGGGGGGGCACACAAAGAAGCTGATTGGTCAGAAAAGGCTTCACAGCCACCAGGGGGTAGTTTCCACTGAGGGGAATTTCTTCAGGCAAAGAGGAAGAGCCTAAAGAGGAGAACCTGGCAGCCCAGAACATCGTGGACACTATCCTGTATACGCTGGAAAGAGGGCACACGGCAGGGGCATCTGAGAAGGGACCCTCACTGAGGAGGAGCAAAGTGACAGGCCATGAGAGGCTGGGGGAAGTCCCAGGGGCACCCTTCCAGCAAATGCTCACTTCTCGATGCCCAGGAAAGGGGGACCCGGGAAGAAAGCATGAGGTGTTTTAAGCCCCACCGGCGGGGGGGGGGGGGGGGAGTGCATGACGAGAGCACAGTGTGGCCGCCCCTCCAGGTGGCATCCCTTCCTTCACTGCACGGCAGCATCCGCAGCCAGGCCACAACGGAGTCCACACACCTGCTTCACACTGGGTTCAAGAGCAAGGTCTCCCCCCAGGGGGGTGGGAGGCCCTCTGCTCCCCATCTCTCAGAAACAGGGAGGGACAGCAGAAAAGTTAACTGCGAGCCCCGTTCCTCAGAGGTCACCACTGCAGGTCAGAGCACACAACAAGAATTTCTGTAAGACTTCAAGCTTCCCTGCAAATCTTAGCAGCCTTCTCTGACAGCATCCGATATACAGCTGTCGCTTTGAGATACAACTCCCGCTGCAGTACAATTAATTCCAAAAGAGAAAAACAGGTTGAAGAATGAGACTTTAACAATGAAATCACTGTAACAACTAAGCTCTCATCCGGATGAATTCTGACTGAAATACTGCCGAGATGCACACACGCAGTTGTCTGCACGCAGCCTCTCGTCAGCCTTCTCCAACGTGGACAGACCTGCCACCAGCTCCACAAACATGCAGAGGACACAGACCGCCAGGACAAACCTCCCTGGCATCCAGACATACCTTCACACAACACCTTTAAATACTTGGCTTCCCTGAAGGCTGCAAGCTGATTCAAAGCACAGTGGCTGGTGCACCGGGCACCTGATCCTGTCTATGGGGCCACCAGGAACTATGTGTCCACCTTCATCAGGCCGCCAGACAACACTCCAAATGAAAACCATGCTTGTTTGGTCTTCCGTGGGCTGTGCAATAAGGCAGGCGCTGCTAGTGTAGGGCATGTCCCATCTTTTCCATACGCAGACCTTGCAGTGCAGTCAGCTCTCCTTCTGCTGGCCTATATGCAATCCAGCTATTTAAGCACAAACTTCCATCAGTTGCCCTGATGAGGGATATGAAAGCCACAAACATAGATCCTTTATAGCAAACTACCTCTCTTAAGACATTCAAAATGACTTGGAATTTCTTGGAGTAAAAAATCTCATTTAAAATTGGGAAAATTTTCTACACTAAGGGGATGGAAACAGACTTTGCGCAGCTACATAAGTGCAACCAAACACTGAAAGCAGACCAAGAACCATCGTGAACCCAAAAAGGCCTTTCTCCTCTAAGACACTATCATCAGAACGTATTCCCCATTACTCTTTTTTTTTTTTAAAGATTTTATTTATTTATTTGACAGAGAGAGAGCGAGAGCAGGAACACAAGCAGGGGGAATGGGAGAGGGAGAAGCAGGCTTCCCGCTGAGCAGGGAGCCCGATGTGGGGCTAGATCCCAGGACCCTGGGATCATGACCCGAGCCGAAGGCAGACGCTTAGCGACTGAGCCACCCAGGCGCCCATATTCCCCATTACTCTTGAAAAAATGCACTCTGCCTGTTGATTCATCTAGAAACTGGATACACCACTGGTTCTAGATATTCAAACAATATATTTTTTTAAAGATTTTATTTATTTACTTGACAGAGAGAGAGAGATACAGCGAGAGAGGGAACACAAGCAGGGGGAGTGGGAGAGGGAGAAGCAGACTCCCCACCGAGCAGGGAACCTGATGTAGGGCTTGATCGCAGGACCCTGGGATCATGACCTGAGCCAAAGGCAGACGCTTAACGACTGAGCCACCCAGGCGCCCCCAAACAATTTTTTAAAGGGTCTGGTAACAAATGCGAGCCAGTTAAAGAAGGCGGCACTGCTGAACAGGCCTGAATGATACATGTCCAAAACTTGGGTTTCCACAACAACACTTCCTCCCCCGGTGATTTGCTCTTTGAACCTGCCTTCAAAACAACTGCACTCCTCCCCCCTATGGCCGGCTGTCATCCAAAGGGCAGGCACAGAGCTTGCACACATCGGCCCTGGCCCTCGCACCTGCTGAGGGAGTCATTTCAGCATCAAGTGTTCCTCAGCAGCGCGTGGGGTTCCAGCAAAGTCCATTTCCCTAGAAGATGCTCCTTAGGAAGAGACAAAGTATAGTGCCGGGGAAGGTTCTCCACACTCCATCAACTCAGAGGGGACTGGGCTTCTCACCCCATTTCTGCAGCAATTCCCCATTCATCACACCCTTGCCTACATGCACCCGAACCCCACGTCAGGTGGGTCAGGGGACAAGAGCATAGAGTGAAAAGGACGACACGCCCAGGAGCCACCTTTTCTTCATCCTCCAAGCTGTGCTAAGGCAGCCCAGAGGCTGAGACCTGCTCTGAAGAGCTCTCTGTAGGCCCCACAGCTACACAGGCTGCTGCTGCGATCCTTCCCACAAAATGCTGTCAGAGAACCGCACAAACCTCCACTTCCACCTGTTAGTACAGGGACCTCACCCTGCCAGCTCCCAACTGCTGTAGGGGTATCACAGGGACAGAAATACAACACACCGCACAAGACTCCTGAGGAGGAGAGGCCCAAAAAGGAGTGTGGAAATTAGAACCCACTTCCTTCCACGTTCCCCACTTTCCCAGCCGCCTTCCCGCCCAGATGCAGCCACCCTTGCAAAAGCTAGAGTCGCTCTGCCTGATCTCCCATTTTACCTTTAACGAAATCTCTGCACAGTTCTTGTTTCCCAAAGGGAGGATTCCAAGCCTCACGCATTCAGAATATCAGCGCTCAAATACAGATGAAGCAGAGCCTCTTTCCAAACAGCTGCTTTCTGACAGCGTGAGGCTGAAACAGGCTCCAGGGGTCACAGAGTTCAGCCATCTGCCCAAAGAAATAAATAAGCGTGCTGTCCTTCCATGTGAAGATGTCTCTCCTGCCTCCAGCACGGCAGAGTCCGGACATTCAGGCACAACCCCCAGGGAAGATGTTCTGGGCAGTGGCACCACGGACTTCCTCAAGCCAAGTGCCGCGCTGAGCCGCCCAGCAGACCCTCCCTCAGGGTGAGGGGGCACGTGAGGGGGCAGAGTGGCGCCCAGGCCCCTGCCACCACTCAGACATGGATTCACACTGTTTACCAAGCAGATACTTAACTTACCCGCATCCCAGTTTCCACATCTGTAAAATGGGAAGGACACCTACCTCACACAGCACTAGTAACAGAAATCAAGCAACATGGGGTGAGCTATCTGGAAAAGTGCCTGCTTCTAAAGTAAGTGCTCAAGAAATGGTTCCTCCAGCCTCTGGCCCACCTAGAAATCAAAGGAGACTAAGCCATTTTCAGACTTCATTTGTACTGCTCCCCCCGTTGGCTGCACACGCTTAGAGGAACGGGAAAATTTAATAACAGGGATGGGGGCTTCTCCACACAATGCCACCTTAAAAATCTAGATGCAGGGACGTCTGGGTGGCTCAGTCGATTGAGCATCTGCCTTCGGCTAGGGTCATGATCCCAGAGTCCTGAGATGGAATCCCACATCAGGCTCTCTGCTCAGCGGGGAGTCTGCTTCTCCCTCTCCCTCTGCCTGCCCTTCCCCCTGCTTGCACACGCTCTCTCTCTGGGACAAATAAATAAATAAGTAAATAATTAAAAAAAAATCTAGGTGTAAACCCACTTGAACGATGCAAATCTGTCCGTCTTCAGGTGAAAAGCCAATATTAGGGGCAACGCCGCCATTCCTGAGAAGAAATATGGCCAATTCTCACACGGGGAGGGAGGGGATCTAGCTGAAGACACAAAATCCTTGTTCCTCTCACTTCCAGACAGAGATCTCTCCTTTATAGCGCGATTCATTTGCTCTCACTGGATTCCAGCATTTTTGCACTAAAAAGATGACTTACGCAAAGAAAACTCCAGATGGGGCGCCTGGGTGGCTCAGTCATTAAGCGTCTGCCTTCTGCTCGGGTAGTGATCCCAGGGTCCTGGGATCGAGCCCAGGCTCCCTGCTCGGCGGGAAGCCTGCTTCTCCCTCTCCCACTCCCACTCCCCCTGCTTGTGTTCCCTCTCTTGCTGTGTCTCTCTGTCAAATAAATAAATAAATAAAATCTTTAAAAAAAAAAAGAAAACTCCAGATGTCCAATGCCCATCGTGTGGAACAACCAAGACCACGAGGAAATATGCTCTTTGCCTCTTGTCGTGACCTCCACCAAAGTACACACCTTGCACTGCAACAGCACCGCTGTATGAAAGTTCATTTTACACACTTCCATGATTGTCATCACCCCCGGCCTCCACTGAGGCTCGCCAAGAAGCCCAATTCGTGTTTTTGCCTGTTGGCCCAGACACCCCAGGGTACAGCCACATGTCGCAACAGTCAAAGACAGCCCCTTCGCCTTTCACCATTTTCTCAACTGAACAGGTCCTCCTCTTAAGACTCTGGATTGTCACCCATCTCTACAGTGTTCTTAGCCTGAAGTCCATGGATGAGCTGCAGAAGGTTCAAGAACCTGCTAAAGTAATTACAAAATGCGGGGTAATTCAGTGTTTTTCTCAGGAGAGGATTTATACCTTCCACCAGATTCTCAAAAGGGTTCAAGACTCCCCAAAAGGCTTAAGAACCGCTACTACAAAGCTGTATGCTGAAAAACAAGGAGTCAGGTAAGTTTCCTGGATCTTCATTCACTTAAGTGATTTTGATTTGCCTTTTGAACCAAATTTTGCAAGCTGTGTTGACATT
Source organism: Phoca vitulina (assembly GCF_004348235.1). Lineage (NCBI taxonomy): Eukaryota > Metazoa > Chordata > Mammalia > Carnivora > Phocidae > Phoca > Phoca vitulina. The sequence goes on from NW_022589736.1 coordinate 591,190, forward strand.
CTTCCATCACCCACTTTCATAGTCGCGCCCAAGGTATAAATCCTGAAACCACCTTCGCGACTTCAAAAGTCAAACACAGGGAAAAACATCAAAACACCAAGGATACTTTTAGCAACAGAGAAAAAAACATAGTAACACTAACGATACTTTTAAGCAAAACATTTCACCCAACAAGTGCTTTCCTTTTTCTTTTCCCCTGCAATCCCTCCTCGCTGTCACGATCACTCTCCCCTCAGTAGCAGGTTCAAGCTCGACCTCCCTGGGGCTTCCCACACTTGAAACCAGTGCTGGAGAAGAGCCCCAAGGCAGGAAAAGCACCCAATGCCGCTCCGCCGGGCCGGGAAAGGAGTCTACCAAATTCCACCCTAACCGTGAATTTGGGGGGAGCCTGGAGCATCAGGTGCTCTGAGCAAGAACTCGTCCCTCCCGCTTCGCTGCCGCAGAGGCACTGGGACCCCGTTCCAGGTGAAGGCCCAGGGCGGTTCCTTCGCAGACAGAATGAAAGGTAACCCCGGAGGCTCAGCTCCAGGCCGCGGCGCGCCGAAAACAAACTTTCCGAGCACTTCCACCGCGACAAGCCAGTGACACCTCGCCGGCCTCCCCCGCCCTCCGCGCGTCTGTCAGCGCCCCCGCCGGGCAGGCGCCCGGCGCGCCGGGGCCCAGGATCCCCGCGGCGGCCGAGAGGCGCCCTCACGAAGCCCGCGGTCCTCGGCCCGGCCCCCCGGCCGCAGGTGAGGCGCCGCCCGGCCCTGGGGACGCGGGGCCGCCGCGCTTGCCTGGGTGACGGGCCAGCGCGCCCGGTCGGCCGGCGCGCACTCACCAGCTGGCTGGTGGTCCTGGCCATGGGCCCCGCGTCGGCGCGGGCGCCTCCCCCCCAGCGCTGCGCGGCTCGGCGCCTCCTCAACGTCCTCCTCCCCGCGGCGGAGCCCCAGCAATGGCCGCCCTCATCCTGCGCCCGCCCCGCCGCCCGCCGCCCCCGGCTCCGCCCCGCCCCCGCGCGACGCCGGGCGGGACTTCCGCCGCGCCGCCGCCGCCGCCGCCCGCGCCCATTGGCCGCACCCGCCGTCTCTCCGCCGCGGCTCGGCCGGCCTAGCCGGCGCCCCCGAGCCGCATTTCCGGGTTGGGGCCCAGCGGGCGGGAGCGGCCCGGCCCCGCCTCAGAGGGGGGGCGGCCCGCGGGAGCCAATCTCGGGGCCGCAGGGCGGGGCCGGGTAGGAGACGCGGGGAGGGGGGGAGCTGTCATCCCTGGCGCCCACGGGGGAAACTGAGGCTCGCAGGGGCGCGGAGCTGGCCAAGGTCACGCCCGAGGCAGCGGCGGGGCTGGACTCCCACGCGTGGCTGGGATCGGGAGCCGGGCTCTGCGCAAACGACAGACGCAACTTCGCTGCTTATGAAACTGACCAGTGTTCACGGACGGAAATTTGGGCTATAAAATCCAATTGAGAAGGCAGAAAACAATCCCATGGCATCACTGCTGATAGTCGCAGGGACATCTGCAGAACTTTCTTCTTTGCCTGTGGTTTTGTGGATTTTTTTGTAGTCGTTACTGTTGATGAGATGTTGAATTTTCTTGTAGTTGTTAATGATGATGGTGTTATTGTTGGTTTTTGTGCTTGTGGTAAAATAGACATAAAATTTACTACCTTAACCATTTTATCATCTGCCATGTGCACAGCTGAGTGGCATTAAATGCATTCACACTTGTGTTATGACCATGCTGTTTTAAACAAAATCACAATCATCTTTGTTACCTCAAGGTTGCATACTTTTAAATAACCTTTTTTTTCTATTTCCAAAAGAAATACATATTTATTTTGAAAAATAACAATTTAGACCATACAGAGAATAATTAGATAAACGAATCCATAAGCCCACTAACTAGTTAATTCTTGAATAGCAGTGATAGCTGCTAACATTTACCTAACTCGTACCCCTTTTTCTTTTCTTTTCTTTTCTTTTTTTTGTTTAGCACTTATTCTTACTAAAGAATTTTCATGCCTACGGGTACCTGGGTGGCTCAGTCAGTTAAGCGTCTGCCTTCAGCTCAGGTCCTGATCCCAGGGTCCCAGCTCCCTGCTCAGAGGGGAGGATGCTTCTCTCTCTCCCTCTGCTGCTCCAGGCCACCCCTCTCACCCCTCTCTCTCCCTCTGCTGCTCCAGGCCACCCCTCTCACCCCTGCTTGTGCTGTCTCTCAAATAAATAAAATCTTTTTTAAAAAATAAAGAATTTTTTTGGGGCGCCTGGGTGGCTCAGTTGGTTGGGCGACTGCCTTCGGCTCAGGTCATGATCCTGGAGTCCCGGGATCGAGTCCCGCATCGGACTCCCTGCTCAGCAGGGAGTCTGCTTCTCCCTCTGATCCTCCCCCCTCTCATGCTCTCTCTCTGTCTCATTCTCTCTCTCAAATAAATAAATAAAATCTTTAAAAATAAATAAAAAATAAAAAATAAATAAAAAATAAAGAATTTTCATGCCTGATGTCTAAGCAAGCATCCCTGCTAGTGTGGCCCCTGTTTTTGAAAGGGTGAGGAAGCTGAGGCACAGTGCAGTTCTATAACTTGCCCTGGGTCTCACAGTGCCAGAACCAGAATCTTGATACCCATATGCCAGAGGCTATGCTTTGACCATTAGGCTCTACAGCCTCTGTTTGTCCAAGCTTCCAGTGTTCTGTACATGGAACAACACCTTAAACAACAGTCAAAATGGTAAATATAACTCCTATTCCCCAAAAGGGCTTATGCGGTTTGGATACTTTTTTCACTTAGCAATGCATCATCCAGTATCCCGTACAGTTCTGCTGACATCTGACCGCCATCTTCCCCGGTGGTGAGGGCTGCGGAGGACTCCACTGGAAGCAGCCTATAGCTTACAGATCCACGTAGCACACCTTTATTTATTTCCTTAGGATAAATTCTCAGCAGATGGAACTGCTGGGCCAAAGTACAGGGATTCCTCTCGGGACTTTTGATACAGGCTGAAAATTGCCAATTGGTTACCCCACTCCGGACACTAACCCTCAGTGAACACAAAGACAAGGTCAAGGTAGATACCAGCTCTTACCACCATGCCAAGCCACATTCAACACTCGGTAACACTGAGAACGTTATCCTACGTCATAACCCTTAGTACAGATTAAAAGCACATCTGATTTTGCCCACAACAGCCCTACAAGCAGGAGGTTAACTGTGACCATCTCCCTCTTTCACATGAGAGCTGAGGCTTTGGTGCCCTGCCTACTCTCAGTCATATATTAGGTCACAGAGCACAGAACTCAAAACCACCCCTGACCAACAGCAGGGCTCTGCTCTTGGCACTGCACCCAACTGCCTCCCAACAAACCCTTCTTTTGTGTTTATTGTAGCCCTCACAAAGTAATGACAACTTGTCCTCAGAGAACCCTAACCATTTTTTAAAGATTTATCTTACTTCTCATCACAACCCTAGGAGATACTTAGTATTTATTACCATCTTACGTGTAAAATTTGCCAGACCATACACTAAATGCAATTGCGTATAAATACATAGATCTAGAGTCTAAAAAAAAATATGTACACACAAACATGAGGAGTGACCTTTCTCAGAAAGTTACTAATGGATGTGCTCCACCAAATGGAGGAAACCAAGAAAGAAGAAGACATGAGATCCAGGAAACGGGAAGGAACAAAACACACAGGAAGGTGAGGAAGGCAAGTCCCAGGATTTGTCCACTCACCGAGTATGGATTCAGTCTCCCCTCCGTGCCAGGCACCGTGCTAGACGTTGACAATTCCCTGGTGAGCAAAACACAAAAATCTCTGCCCTCATGAAACTCCGATGCCACAGGCGGGAGGCAGGGTGGGGGAGGCAAATGAATAAGCAAATCTTCCCGGATGTTAGAAGGCAGTTAGTGCTACAGGGAAGAAAGAAAATCAGTGGGGCCTCAGGAGTGCCTGGGGGAAAGGTGCAATTTTAAATGGATAATGAGGAGAAATCCCAGGATAAGAACAGGGAGCACACAGACCCTAGGAAAGCAGGCTTTCTTCTTCCAGAAAGAAGCTGAAAATGATAGATCCTCTCATGGCTTTCGCCACATAAAAAAACTGAATTAAGAAGCGACAGAGAGACAAGAAAACTCCAGAGGAAGAGCCCTATCAGGAAGGAAGCAAAATCACCGTTTACCAGGCACCTCACTCCTCTCAGTTGTGAGGGATATTTACAGTCATAATACAGGTGCACGGATTCAACCAGTAATCATCATCCTTTACCTCAGAAGGACCCAGAGAGGAGAGGGGGCGTGAGACAGCTGAATCCTCACCTCTTCTAACAGACAGGCACTAGATAATGGCTGTAAGTGATGAGTCCAGACATAAAGTGGGAGAATATTCGTTAGAAAGATAGACATACACAGCAGGAAGAACATTTAAACCAGTAGTAAGTGGGATGTGAGGAGGGGGGAGAGGTGAGGCACCGGCTGCTGTTCTGCATTACAAGCCTTTTTATTTCTATTTTATTCTTTATTTTTATTTATTTATACGAGAGAGAGAGAGTGAGGGAGTGCACACAAGCAGAGGGAGAGGGAGAAGCAGGCTCCCCGCTGAGCCAGGAGCCCGATGCGGGGCTCGATCCCAGGACCCTGGGATCATGACCTGAGCCGAAGGCAGACGCTTAACGACTGAGCCACCCAGGAGCCCCTACAAGTCTTTTTACAACTATCTGGCTTCTTAAACATTGATGCAAATAAAAATTAATAAAGTGGGTGTATCTTCTTCCCGGAGATTCTAAGAAGCTCTCACTCACGTAGGTAAAACTGCGCAAGAATGTTCGTGACGGCGTAACTTTAACCTGAAGCAAATGACAAAAGAGAAAAAGAAAAAAAAGAACCAAAATATTTATCAACAAGAGAATGGTAAAATAAATTATGGTACGTTCATTCTGGAGAATTCGATGCAGCTACTGGAAAGAAGAGGGTAAAAGTCTAACGGAGAGTGAAGGTAAAGAGACAAGTCACAGAATATGAACCAAACTGAGGTCTTCAGCTTTTTTTTTTTTCTTTTTTCAGAGTCGCTTACACCGAAGCAAGACTGCGTAGTTCTTTGGGAATTCAAAGACCAACAACAGGGAGGGGGAAAAACCGAGAGGGACAAGTCCACGGGGAATGCTACAGCCCCCTGGAGCAGCAGGTGGGGCAGGCATCCTCTGTGGCCTCAGGGGAAGGTGTGAGGGGAGAGGGGCAGGCTGGAGACCTGCGGAAAGCCGCTGAGCAGGCAGCGGGGGCAGGGCAGGGAGCAGCCTCGGAAAGAGGAACAAGAACAGTACTCAGTTCTCATGGGGCCTCGATGGCAGCCATTGTGCAAGCCAAAAGCCAGGCCAGGCCACCCCTCTCACCTAGCGAGAGGCAGGGCACCCCTGCCATGGGTCAGGTCTGGCTGCAGATCCCGGGACAGCGGGCAGGAGGGGACATGGACTCACCTGTCCCCGCACAGTTCACGGGCACTCTGGCTGGAGGAAGAAGAGGGACAGCCCCTGGCTCTTATCTCTCCTTTCCCTGCCCAGTGCCTCTGTCGCTGGCCAAGAATGCGATGCTTGGCTTGACGTTGTGAGGTCATGTTCCACCCGAGGAGGGACAGGAGGATGATAACCACGCTAGGAGAGGCTGAAAGGCTGCCGTATATACACAGCCTGTGGGGGGCGGTCAGCGCTGTGCTCCACATGGCCCGTGGCATTTCACCCGTGCCTCACTTACTGCTCTTAAGTGCGGTGGCCCAAGGGAGGGAACCCAGCTTCACAGGCGATGGGCCTTGTCCAGCATCACACAGCTAATGTGTTAGCCACCCAGGCCCGGGTAACAAATTATCCCCCAACTCAGAGACCTCAAGCAACAAACATTTACGATCTCATGGTTTCTGTGGGTCAGGAAGCCAGGAGCAGCTTGGCCGCAATGGTTCCCGCTCAGGGTCTCTCAGGAATTCGCAGTCGAGAGGGTAGGGAAAGCTGAGCCATCTAAAGGCTTGACTTGCGGTGGGGAGGGGCACCCTGGGGGCTCCAGGGGGCTAAGCATCCAACTTTTTTTTTTTTTTACATTTTTTTAAAAGATTTTAGTTATTTATTTGAGAGAGAGAATGAGAGAGCGAGAGAGCATGAGAGGTGGTGAGGGTCAGAGGGAGAAGCAAACTTCCCGCTGAGGAGGGAGCCCGACACGGGACTCCATCCCAGGACCCTGGGATCATGACCTGAGCTGAAGGCAGATGCTTAACCTACTGAGCCACCCAGGCGCCCCAATAAGTAAATCTTAAAAAAAAAAAAAGAGAGAGAGAGAGAGAGAAAGTTGCTAAAGCCAATAATTTCCAAGCCACCTGGAAAAATATCTTCTCATATAAATTGTGCTACATGGAAAAAAATATTTTAACTAGACTGGGAGACAGGAAACAGAAAGTTGCATCAAATCTCAGGTGAGGGGCGCCTGGGTGGCTCAGTCGGTTAAGCATCTGCCTTCGGCTCAGGTCATGATCCCGGGGTCCTGGGATTGAGTCCCACATCGGGCTCCCTGCTCTGCGGGCAGCCTGCTTCTCCCTCTGCTTCTGCCTTTCTCTTTCTCTCATGAATAAAAAAAAAAAAAAAAAGAAAAAACTCAGGCGAGTAACCTTCCCTCCCTAAGTCTCAACTTCCCCAGCTGTAAAATGGGCTGATTCCAAAAACTGGTCAAAATCCCAAAGACTGAAAACATCCAGTGTTGATAAGCATGTAGTGAAAGGAGCACCTTCGTACCCTGATGATAGGGATGTAGTATCTCCTTTAGACCCAGGCAGTAGGGAGCCGTGGCCCAGGCCCCTCTCTCTGGATGAGGAGGCAGGCAGAATAACAGCCCCACCAGAAATGACCATGTCCTGTTCACCCAACCTGTGAATATGTTACATCACATAGAAAGGGAGGATGATGGTTGTCAATAAGCTGACCTTAAAAGAGGCAGATTATCCAGGATCATCCAGCTCGGCCCAATGTAATCACAAGAGTCCTTAAAAGATAGAAGAGAAAGAGTCAGAGCCCGAATGAGGCAACATGAACAGCACGACTGGCCAGCACTGGCTTCGGCAAATGCAAGAGACCACGAGACCACCAGTGTGGGCAGCATCTGGAAGCTGGGAACGGAAGGACCACCCCCCCCAACCTCTAAGGAGAACAAAGCTCTGCCACCACTTTGATTTCAGCCCCGAGACCTATTTCTCACTCCCACCTCCAGAGCTATAAAATAAATGTGTGTTCTTTTGAACCCCTAATTTGTGGTAATTTGTTACAGGAACACGAGAAAACGAATACACGCAAACCCGGAACCCAAAGGGCGTAAAGGAGCGCCTACACCGGGTCCCCTCCCGCCTCCTAGACACGCTTGGGCATCTGGGGCCCCAGAGCTCCCTGCCCATCACTCCATGGTCCCTCCTCCCCGGGGGTAGGGTTTGGCGGGGGGAGAAACCCAACTGGTCCACGCTGGGATCTGGTTAACGTTATGAAACATCCATCTTCGAGAAGAACACTGGGGACCTTGTTCAAGTACAGAGACATTTCCACGTGTCCCCACCCAGGCAGCTTTCCGTTTCAGGCTGCTTAACTAAAAAATAGTTACTAGCAGAGCAGTATCAAATGTACAATTCCAGTTTATGAAACAAACCAAGACATAAACGTAGGACAAGGTATGTTGGATCACGTTGGAAGGAGCACACCAAGCTCTTAATGGTGCGGGAGTGGGAGGCAGGCAAGACTCAGGGCCATCGCTCCGGGCACCGGGCTGCCTGGGGACGACAGGGGGCGAAGGGGGTAGGCCGCAGGGGCTAAGCGGAACCGCCCTTTGCCCACCCTCCCGGTGCCACACCCCCTGCTGTACCCAGCCGCTCCCGCACCCCCGACTCTGGACACGCTCCGAGCTGGGGCGAGGCTGGGAAAGGCAGTGGAAGGGGGCCGGTGGGGAGCCCACACCCTACTCCCCAACGCCAACGAGGGCGGGGCGGGGAGGCTTGGGGCGCAGGGGATTCACAGGGCGGCGATAGGGAGGGAGGGGAGCGGTGGGGCGGGAAGGCGCGCAGAGAGGCAGGCGGGCGGACCGGGGCGCAGTGGGGTCTGCAGCGCGCGGGGGGCACGAGGCCCCCGGTTCCCCTGCACCCGCCGGAGCCGAGGCCGGATCGGTCCCTTAATCCGGGACAGGGTGAGAGACGGACGCGCCCCCCAGCTGCTCGGCCGCGGCGCGTCGCGGCGCACGACAATCCTGATTGGCCCCGGCACGGACCCGCCCACCCTGACGCCACAGAGCCCGTCCCCCAAGGAGGAGCCCCTCCAGCAGCAAGCCGTAGCCCCGTGCGCCGCAGCTCTTACTGTACCTCTGGGTCCGCGTGGACCCGGCGCCTGGGCCGCAAGCCGGGCCCGCGGCGGACAGGCTCGGGCCGGAGTCACCGTGCACCGCGGTTGATACCGTCTCCCCACCCCCACCCCCAAGCCGGCTTCTCCGGTCTGGACCACCCAGATCCTCCGGGGCCCGTCAACCCGACCAGGAGACCGAGACTCCGTAAGGGACGCCTCAGCGCCTGGATTCGAACCCGCGTGCACTCGGCGCAGTCGGGGGCCCTCAAGTGGACCCCTCCGCAGCTCCCAGGCACTGCCGCCAGGGGGCCCTCGTCCCACGCCGCAGAGTCACGACGCTCCGGCCCCGGCACCGGGTCCTAGCACCACCGGGTCCCCTGGTCCTCCCACTCACGTACAACACAGAGCAAGCCACGAAGGTGCGAGCTGCACGCCAGGTCACCTCCCCGAGGATCCCACCCCAGCTTCCCCACCTCAGTGAAAATGTCACCCCCACCCACCAGTGACTCAGGCACACCCCTCGCAGCCTACTCTACACCAACACTAGAGCATGCCTGTCCCCCCCGCTTCACCTGTCTCCAGCCCCACTGCCACCCTACAGCCAGCCCCTCAGAGTCTCCTTGCTGGGGGGTCTAACAAAACGGCAGCACATCTTGTTTAAAACCCTGCAGCCTCAGAATCAGAAGTGGAGTGGTCGGTGCCAGGCTGGAGGGGATGGGGGAACAGGGACAGTACCTAGAGGGAACAGAACTTCTCCTGGGGTGGTGAAGTTCTGCGGATGACAGTGGTGATGGCTGCACCCCTTTCCAGCGAGAGTGCCGCGGGATCTTCGTGGGGTAGTTTCCCCTTGCCTAGAGTGCTTTTCCCAACCTGCACAGGTGCCTCACCCCTGCTGACCCCTAGTTCAACTAGCACTTCCCAGATTCTCCACCCAGAGAGGCAGCGTGGTGACAGGTTTAAGGGAGGGCCCCGGGTAGGGCGGCCAGGACAAATCCTAGCTCTGGTGCTCCTCAGCTCTGGAATCAGGTGCCCGCTTCCCCATCTGAGAATGGGGATGACAAACAGGAAACTCCTTTAGATTTTTGGCAGAAAAGAATGGGTTCACGCTGGTAACGCACTTAGGCCTAGCACCAAACAAGGCAAGTGCCCACCGCTCAGCTTTGAATGTGTTTTGGAGACATTCCTCTGCTCCCTCCAACCAGGGTGGAGCACGTGGCTGTCTTCCAGGAGCTGCTCTGTCACCTGCTGGGCCTAGAAGTCCCTGCACCCCACGGGCATGTGGCCTGAGACCCAGTCCCCTGGTACCCCTGCAGGTGGCCTTTCCTGAGTCTTGCCTTACGGTGCCGGTTCTCCCCAGGCTGCTCACCCTCAAACACAGCCAGGATCCGTGGCCATTTTTGTCACTTTGGGCCTGGAGACGCTTCCTGTAGTGTGCTCTGTGGCAGAGGCAAGGGGAAGGGTGGCCAAGCCACACACCACGGCATCCTGGGACACTCGCCTTCAACCTCCTATTCCAAGGACTACAGCCATGAGAAAGGGGGGAGGTGCTGCCCAGGACACGATGAGGGAGAAAGTCAACCCCAGATCTGGGGCTACACCAACCCCTGCCATCCGACTCCCATGTCACGACTGTCCTCAGGACCTGCACAGCTCCTCAGAGCCCACCTGCCCCACAGCTATCCTTCCCAGAGAATCCAACAGCCCACGCTCCCTACGTGGGGACCCCGCTGCCAGGACCGAGGGGACATGGAAGGCTGCGGGATGACACTAACGGGAAAATAGTTGCAGGGCTCAGGACACTGGTGACCCCCAAGCTGCCCACCAGCACCAGGCAGGGTCACCTCCAGCTGTGCAAACACCAGGGTGCAAGGGCGATCACCGTGCCCACCTGGGAGTAAGGTCAGGAGAAGGGGTTGTTCAGAAAAAACACCCCAGGAAGCTGAGCCTTGATTATCCCAAGAGCTCAAAGAAGTAGGGCTGCGGGCTGGGCGAGCAGCAGTGGCCAGGGTCAGCTCAGGGGCCCTGGCCACTGCTTCCTGCATTCACAGCCAGGCGAGCTGGGGTCCTGAGGCCGGCGCGGATGCCCCCTGAAGGCTGGGAAGGAGCACCCGGCACTATGGCCCTGGCCCCCCACTCTGCCTACCCAACTCAAGGGTGCAGTGAGTGAGCCCCTGGGACATCCTCATGCAGTAGCCCTCCGAACCCTCCGCACTGCCCACCCGAGGCCCCTCCTACACCCAGCTCCTCCAGCCCCAGCTAACTTGCCTGCACAGCCAGTTCTCTCCTTGTTTAAAATCGCAAGACGTACCCTTTCCCCTCGGTCCCCTGACACATGAACTTCTGAAGCTAACTGCACTCTGTCCCCAAGCCCCTTCCGGTCCACTTCCCAACCTACAGCCCAGGACTTCCCCACCCACCCTCCAATCATTTCCAACCAGCACCTCTGCCTGTGGGTCTGCAGGCCTCAGACACATCTGTGCCACAGACAGGGGCCTCCAGAGAGCTGGGATGAGCCAGAATCCAGCCACTCCCACTCCCAACCCCCCCCCCCCCCCCCCCCCAGACAGCCACCAAGGTGACGGCGCCCTGCTTTGAAGCAACACTCGGAGACCAGACAAGTCCCTGCTGGGCGCATGTTTATCCAGCTGCCTCCTGAGCGGAGGCCTCCACCTGGGGCAGGGCGCCCACTCGCTCCCTGGAGACCAGCTCCTCCACGGCTCAGCCCTGACCGCGTCCAGCTAAGGCTGGGCATCCTTTCCGGCTGTGGTCCTTGGTCACTGCCTGGCCTCCTCCGCCTGCCACACCAACTCGCCCGAGATGTAGGTGGCCCGCACGTGGAGAGAGTCATCGAGCACCACGAAGTCTGGGTCAGAGGCAGGTGGTGAGGTGGCGGCAGGGGTGGGTGGGCCCACCGCCACCCCAACCCCCAGCCAGCTTCCAGGAGCTTCATCACCCCTAAGAGAAGCTCTGTTCCCCTCCCCACCCCTGCCCAGGAGCTGGTGGGGAAACTGAAGCCTGCAACATGATTTGGGCAGGGCACCCCAACCCATCGCAGGCTGGCCAAAGTCCTGGAGCCAGTATTCCTGGCAGTAGGGTACAAGGGACAAAGGCCCCGGCAGCTCCTCAGCCGGCCTTGTTTCATACACCAGAAAGCCGGGCCTGATCGGAAAACGGGCCCGGGCTGAGGCTGGTGGTGGGCAAGGCCACCTGGGCATAGGGAAGATTCCACCTGCCCTGGCACTGTCCCAAGTCCCCCGGAGCTCCCAAGTCTTCAGTGGCCTGGGTGCCCACATCAGGCCCTGACCTGCATCGGCCCCGAAGTCCAGGGTGCCCTTGCGCTTCTCCAGTCCCAGCAGCTGAGCGGGGTGCAGGGACGCAGCCTCCAGGGCCAACTCCACACTGCAGCCTGCTCAGGGGACATAACTGGGTAACCATCCCCCATCCCAGCTCGGCCAGCAGCCCCTCCCCCACCCCACAGCCCCAAGCTCCAAGGCCTAGGAACTAGAGAGGGGAGACATCCCAGGCCTCTGCAGCAGGGAGACAAGGCTCCACCTCCCCCCTACCCCCAGTCTGAGGACATTACTGGGGACGCTTTTCCTGCTCTCTCACCCATCCCAGACCGGCAGGCCTCCCGTCCTCACGGACACTCTGGACCCAAAGGCCTGCAGGCCCCTCCTCCTTCAGGGTCCCAGGTAGAGCAACCCCACAAAGCAGCAGTAGCCTGAGCCATTGATAAAGCCACCTGGTCTTGCCTTTCTATCCCTGCTACCCCTCGAGAGATCACACAACTAAACCCCATTCTTTCTGTTCCCCACATCACCCCCCCAGCTGCCAGGCCAAAGCCATTTCCCGCCTCCTGGCTTGTCTCCCTGCTGCTCTAAACAGCACGCTGAGCCCCGATACCTCCAGGTGACACCCCAGCCCCAGGGCACTACGAAGAATCCCATAGGGCCTGGCCAACCACAGCCTCTGCCAGACACCCCTTCCCACCTCACCAACAACAGGCCCAGCCCCTTAAGAAGCCTGGAGCATAGCTCTGACCCCCACCTCATCTCCCTAGCTCTGGACCCATGAAGTCCTGCGAGCCCACAGGGTCCAAGACCAAGGCCCTTGCTGCGGGTAAGGTGTGGTCCATTCCCCTCGCGGGTGCCATGGCTTCACTTCCATCACCCCGGGTCCCAGTCTGCCAGGAGCTCCCTGCGGGGGGACCTCAGCCACATTCCTGGTGCTTGTCCCCTGGGAACTCCGCCAGATGAAGGATGTGGGTACGAGACTCTCGGTGCTTCCCTCCCACCTCTCCCAGACATAGCCTCTACCCTCTGTGCACATGCACACACACATGTGCGCACACACCCCCCACGCCAGCCGCACTGACCTGTGGCCTGCAGAAAGTGCCGGACACACACGTCCATCGGGGCTATGCTGCCACTCAGCGTCTTGGTGCCTTCAGAGCAGAGAGGGCAGGCTCTGGGGGACCAGAGGCCACCAGGCACGTGGTGGGGGGTGGGCAGTGGGCTGGGGGGGGGGACAGCAGGCTGGTGGGGAACACCCAGATTCCTGCATCCCACAAGAGGCCAAGGGGCTGTTCTTGTGGGGGCAGTTGGCGGGGACGAGAGGATCGCTCACCTGCCACATAGGCTGTCAGCCCATCTACCTCCACCTCCTGCTGCCCCAGTGTGTGACGGCCGTTGCCCAAGCCTAAGGCAGGAACGGCGTCGGTGACCAACACCAGCCCTGTGGGAGGAAGGGACCTTAGACCTACCCCGCGGTGGCGTCCCCGCTGCCCCTGGCCTGCCCCGCCACTCACCGTGGGGATGGGCCCGGTGGGCAATGCGCAGGGCAGCAGGGTTGGTGTGCGTGCCATCAGCGATCATCCCGTAGAAGATGTGGCGGCCTGGTGGCAGCCGGTCACTGGTCAGGAGCCCCACGATCCCTGGGTCACGGTGGTGGAACTGGGCAGGGTTAGGAGGGGGCACCTGAGCGATGGCAGGAGCCCTTGCACCCGCCCGCGGGACTTGGGGGGGTTACTCACAGGCAGCATGGCATTGAAGAGGTGGGTGATGAAGGTGGCCCCACACTGCACAGCTTCCTCCGCGGCCTGCAGGTCGGCCACCGAGTGTCCTGCATGGGGGACCTGGAATCAAACTACGCACCCAGCCCAGTACCCCCATGAGGGCCCAACCCTGGGGGCAGCCCCCCTCACCTAGGGACACACAGATGCCACGGGCCGCCAGTGTCCGTATCACCTCTCGGCTCCGGCCCAGCTCGGGGGCCAGCGTCACAATGCGGACGTTGTCCAGGGGCCCGTAGGTGGCCAGCACATCGTGGAAGGCGTTGGCCTCAAAGGAGCGCAGGTGGGCTTCGGGGTGTGCACCTCGCTTCTCCCGGCTGATAAATGGGCCCTCCAGGTGCACCCCTGGGAGGAGGGGAGTGGATGGCTCCAGCACGCCTCCTGCCCTGCAGCCCCCACCCTGGCCCCTGTCACCTGCCCGACCTCCCTCCCCAGTTGGAGGGGGAGGGGCTGCCAACAGGTCCCCAAGGAGCCTCCCAGGGTGGGGGCAGGGAGAGGGGTCAGCCACTCACCGAGGACCCCTGCCCCATGGGGACCACCACTCTTCACAGGGATCTGAGGAAGGACCTGGGGGGAACCAGCTGTTAAAGCCCTGCCCCCTACGGCCCAGTGCCCAGAGGTCACAGCCCAGCCAACGTCAGAGATCAGCCCCCGATAGCCTTCCCTCAGGTACTAGAAGGGAGTCAAAGGCCCCCAAACGTGGTCAGGGAAAGCACAGCACTGGGAACCATGAGGACGTGGAGGAGCCGTGGGGGATGCACGGCCAGCTGCCTACAAGGACCAGCACAGGAGGAAAGAGCTCCTGCGCAGAGGGCAGGCACATGGACAGAAGGCAACCCCGCTGCCCTGGCCCGTCCAAGTGGCCCCAGTCCAGGCAGCAGCTGGGACACAGTGGGTGGCATGCTCAGAGGGTCTGGACCCGGAGAGGCTGACCAGCCCGGCCTCTTGGGCTGCAGTACCAGAAGCAAGGCCAGAGGCAGGAGGAGGGCGTGCACTCCAGGCAGAGTGAGTGCAGAAGCAGGGGCTCAGTGGCCAGAGAGCTCGGTGCAGACGGGGCTGGGGGCTCGGGCATCAACGGCATGGCCACGCCGTGCCCGAGCTCAACACCATCGGGAAGGTCACTTGTGCGTAACAGGCGCTCACGTGACCCACCTCGGAAGCAGACAGGCAGGCAGGCGTCCCAGCCCATACCTCCCTCAGGAAGGAACGTGGAGAAGGGAGTGGACGGGGAGCCCCGCAGGACAGCAGAGTCCATGGGCTGAGCTGCTGGACGAACACGCCAGCCTGCAGAGCTCCCCCACCCCAGACAGCATAAAGGGATTCGGAGGCGGCTGAAACCTCATGTGACGCGCAAGACGGGAGAAGAGCAGAACCGTCCGGGGAGGCTGAGGAGCGACGCTGGGCAGACGCGGGCAGGCGCACGTGGGGGACACGGCCAGCACACAGACGCCGCACTGCAGGCCTTGGCCATGCCTGGTGGCTTGAGAAGTAGGGGGACCACAACCGACATGTCACTGAAGAGCAGCAGCGTCCCCACATGGGCCCGGCAAGCACCTGGAGAAGTAAACCAGGAGGTCTCCAGGAGAGAGGTGGGTCGAGGCGCACACACCCAGCAATTAAGTGGAAGTTTATGCTCTTGACACGCTCAGCATGAAGCCAGTGAGGCCTGTTCTCGCTGAGCATGGACCTCGACTACGGGTGCCCCCAGGAAGCCTCCACAGGCTTGGGGCTCCCAGCAGCCTGCTGGTGCCTATCTCAAACAGAGCCGATAACCAAAGCTCAGCAGCAGCTCGGGGAAGCCTCCAAGGACACACGGGACAGACGGGGCAGGGCCGGTGGGCACAGGAGGACACGTAAGGAGAGGTCTTGCACCCATGAGACGAGAATGGAGCATCAGCAGGAAACATTCTGAGAAAGAAAGCAAGCTCTTCCAAGTTAAAGCTACGTGAGCGGTGAAGCAAAAAACCCAAGAGAAGAACCGCAGGGTAACAACGGAGGAAACAGCAAAAAAGCAGAATCAGAGGAAGAATTAGAGAATCCATCCAGGAGGCCCAGCAGCGGAATGATGGCTCCCAGAAGGAGACTACAGAGAAACACGGTAGAAAATCACGAAGAAGTTATTCAAGACAAACACCAAAAACCAGACTTGAGACAGCTAGGCTGTGCTGCGGACCAGCACTACAGATGACCTCCCCCCAGGCCCCACCCATGTCCCCCTCAGGTTTCAGAACCCAGGGCCAAAAGGAAGGTTCCACAAGCCTCCAGAGGGAAGAAATCAGTCACGCACAAAGTATCAGAGGTCGGGTGGCTTCTGACTTCTCAGCAGCAACCCTGGCAGTTAAAAGACAACACAGCGATGCCTTTAAAATTCTAGAGCAAAGTCACTTCTAACATACAACTGGAACCCAAGGGGCGCCTGGGTGGCTCAGATGGTTAAGCGTCTGCCTTCAGCTCAGGTCATGATCCCAGGATCCTGGGATCAAGCCTCGAATCGGGCTCCCTGCTCAGCAGCGAGTCTGCTTCTCCCCCTCCCTCTGCTTCTCCCCCTGCTCATGTGCTCTCTGTGTCTCGAATGAATAAAAAAAAATCTTAAAAAAAAAAAAAAAGAACTGAAACTCAATAAAGAGAGCAAAAACAGGGGTATCTGGGTGGCTCAGTCGGTTAAGCGTCTGACTCTTGATTTCGGCCCAGGTCATGGTCTTGAGATCGTGAGATGGAGCCCCATGTCGGGCTCCACGCTCAGCGGGGAGTCTGCTTGGGGTTCTTTCCCTCTCCCTCTCCCTCACTTGCTCTCTAAAATAAATAAATCTTGGGGCTCCAGGGTGGCTCAGTCGTTAAGCGTCTGCCTTCGGCTCAGGTCATGATCCCAGGGTCCTGGGATCGAGTCCCACATCGGGCTCCCTGCTCGGCGGGAAGCCTGATTCTCCCTCTCCCACTCCCCCTGCTTGTGTTCCCTCTCTCGCTGTGTCTCTGTCAAAGAAATAAATTAAGTTAAATAAATAAATCTAAAAAGAAAGAGAGCATGTGTAAACACATTCTCATTCCTTCAAGATCTTAAAACTGCACCTCCCGTGACCCCTTTCTCTAGCGGAAGCCAGTGAATGTGCTCCAAAGTGAAAGCGTAAACCAGCAAAGAGGAAGACCCAGGATGGAGGACAGAGGCCCAGCAGAAAGACGCCAGGGGACGCCCCCAGGTGAGGGGAAGGGAGCTGCCAGGACAGCTCGGCCCAAGGAGGCCAGCAGCCGGTGCTGGGAAATGGGTGCCAGAGGATGCCACAGGAAGGTTACGCTGATGGAGCGCCTGGCGCATCCAGATGTCCCAAAAGAAGAGTGAGCCACTGGCAGGAAGCCCGGAGTTGAGTCACGAGATAAGGGAATGGAGCAAAGAGCAGGAATTCCAAGGAAAACACAGCAGCCAAGTAAGAAAATGGGACCACGTGGAGTCCCCTTCACTCAGTCCTGCCGACTAACCTCCCCAAGACTGCAGGCGGCTATGTGGGGAGGACAGGTGCATCCTCTGCTCCTTGGCTGGGAAGCAGACACACACATACACCGCCGTAAACTGAGAAATGAAAAAGGAGTACCGGCACGTACTCAGAGATAGGAGAGCAAACTCCAAGAATCAGCTGAGCTGCAAGGGACTGTCTCTAGATGGGAGCCTGTGGGGGCAAAGGGCTGCGGGCTTTCCTAACAAGCCACGGAGAGATATAAGTTCACTAAAGATTAAAAAAAAAAAAAAAAAAAAGAAGATAAGGTAACAGTTGAGTTTTTCTAAAACAGATTTTTCCCCCTGAAACGGGTGGGCATGCATGTCAGAGGCTGGGCGGCTCTGGGACACATCCTTTAGACCCCTTGCCTTCAGCCCGCCCATCTGTACAGAGGACAGTATGAGGTCTGTTGCCCACATTCCACCAGGAGACCCTGTTGTGACGAGTGTCAGGTTCCATCCTAAAGCTTTCTCCAAAGTCTTCCGAGGGAGCTCAGCACCAGACACAAGGTTCTTGTGAGATGAGGGGGGTGGGAAATACCTCAACCCAAGGGGTGGGTGGGACTGTGGGTGAATCCTTAGACTCCTGTCTTTGCAGGGAAGCCAGTGTGTGGCACATTCTAGGGGGTTCTGCACAGGGTCTCCCCTGGGAATGACACACAGGGAGAGGGGACCCACTCAATGCTATGCCCGTTGCTGGCTGTTCTCCCCACCTGGGCTCACATACACCACTCCCACTCCTGTAACCTCCAAGTCTCAGCTTCAGAACTCGAAGTCCGAACAACATACTCAGGGTTTACTTCACACTTCAAAACAAAACAGAGTTTGGGCGCCTGGGTGGCTCAGTCGGTTAAGCGGCTGCCTTCGGCTCAGGTCATGATCCCAGGGTCCTGGGATCGAGTCCCGCATCGGGCTCCCTGCTCTGCGGGGAGCCTGCTTCTCCCTCTCCATCTGCCTGCTTCTCTGCCTACTTGTGCTCTCTATCTCTCTGTCAAATAAATAAATAAAATCTTTAAAAAAAAAAAAACAGAGTTTTACAAGGAAAAGCTAGAGAACACTGGGGCACCTCAGTGGCTCAGTCGTTAAGCGTCTGCCTTCGGCTCAGGTCATGATCCCAGAGTCCCAGGATTGAGCCCCACATTGGGCTCCCTGCTCCGCGGGGGGCCTGCTTCTCCCCCTCTCACTCCCCCTGCTTGTGTTCCCTCTCTCGCTGTGTCTGTCAAATAAATAAAATCTTTAAAAAAACAAAAACAAAAACAGAGTTTTACAAGGAAAAGCTAGAGAACACTGGGGCGCCTCGGTGGCTCAGTCGTTAAGCGTCTGCCTTCGGCTCAGGTCATGGTCCCAGGGTCCCGGGATCGAGCCCCGCATCGGGCTCCCTGCTCAGCGGGAGGCCTGCTTCTCCCTCTCCCACTCCCCCCGCCCTTGTGTTCCTGCTCTATCTCTCTGTCAAATAAATAAAATCTTAAAAAAAAAGAAGGCTAGAGAACGCTAAATGGGGAGAACAGCATAAATGACAGCATGGAGATAGAGAAAATGAGGCATGTTCCAGGCAGGAAAGCAGAGGGAAAAGTCAAAGGATAGAGAGCGTGTGGGACCAGAGATAAAGGTCTGCCTGCCACCTGAGGAGGTACTAGATCTTGGCAAAGCAGATGATGGACTTGAAGCCAAGAACAATGCAATCAGATCTTCCTCCTGGAAGACTAACAAAGCGTAAGGCTAGAGAAGACCTCAGAAAAGGACCAGGTGGTCTCAGTGGACCAGAACACGATGACAAAGGATCTCGGTAACTTCTGACAAAGAAGCAATCCAGTTCCGCCCAGTGTGAGGCAGTCCTGGAAGAAGGTGGGTGGATGGGCGTGGGAAGACATCCCAGTGAACAATCCTGTAGTTTCCTAGAGGATGCCGGAATCAAATTTTCACATTCACCGCCCTCCACGACTACTTTCTGCTGCCCAAGGCCTTCAACCTGCAAGTGTTCATGGTGGATGACACGTTCCAGCAAGACAACACAAGCTAGAAGTCCCCGTGTCCGGAAACCCCCATTCTAAAGAAAAAGACCTCACCATCTGTGTGGCGATGGTCAGATGGGCTGTTGGAGGCACGGCCGGTGTATGGCCACACAGCAGAGCCAAAGAGGAGTCAACAGACAAAACAAGGCAAAGGCCTTCCAGGCAGAGAGCTTGGAGGCAGGAGAGAGAACAGCCTAGAATGGCTGGAATGTGCCTAGGGAGAGGACCAAGGCTCAAGCAGGTAGGGAAGGAATGCTCGGAAGGCTGGTGTTTACCCTGAGGATAAAAGGGGAGGGGTGGGGTTGAGTGAGGCGCTGAGCCCTGTACCTCAGGAAGGCCCCTATGGCAGGACTCAGAGCAGGGACAGCAGTTGGGAGACTAGGGAACAGTCATTAAACCTCACTGGTGGGGCCCAGGAAGGGGGAGAACAAAGAACACAGAGACAATAAAGTGGGCATGTTCCTAGGTTCCAAGCAGGGGAAAGCATGGACGAATGACCAGAGGAAAAACACAGAACCAGGTGGTGGTTTCCAGCAGCAAAGTGAGCTTAGTTTTGGGTGCCTGGGTGGCTCAGTCGTTAAGCGTCTGCCTTCAGCTCAGGTCATGATCCCGGGGTCCTGGGATCGAGCCCCACATCGGGCTCCCTGCTCAGCGGGAAGCCTGCTTCTCCCTCCCCTGCTCCCCCTGCTTGTGTTCCTGCTCTAGCTGTCTCGCTGTGTCTCTCTCTGTCAAATAAATAAATAAAATCTTAAAAAAAAAAAAAAAAAAGTGAGCTTAGTTTTTAACATCTGACTCTGTGACGGGAGGCCTGGGGGAATTTCCCAAAAGGAGGTCCACAGTTGGCAGTTTATCAAGTGGTTAATACAGACCTCACACAGAGCTGAGTACCCTAACCCCAAGACATGGACAGCGTTGTCATGCTCAGTTTAGACTTGAGAAAACAGAGACCCAGAAACAACTAAAGGCTGTCTTGAGTCCCCCAGCTGACAGATGAAGTTAAGGGGCCCGGACCAAACCCAAAGCCCACACCCGACCTCCCCCAACAGCCAGCTTGGACTCTGTGTCCACACACCCAGGAGGGACTCCTCGACGGGTGATGTGATCCATCATTGCAGTAAAGAGCCTGTGCTGGAGAAAACCACCACCCTGGAACAAAGATGAGGGATTACAGCCTAACTGCCACCCTCCTAAAGTAAACTTGGGGAACGGAACAGCCACGCTTTTCAAAACTCGTTAGGCATCAAACAGTCCAGAGACACGAGAAATACAGCCTGCTCTCCAAACAACAGTTCAGGAAGAAAGAACATCGTGCCCGCAGAGAGAAGAAAACCCAACAATAAAATGAGGTAAAGAATAAAACCAGAGAACCCGCATGGAAAATAAACACTATTCCAGGGGAATGGGCAGATAAACAGGAGGAAGAAGAGGAGGTGTGGGGGTAGATGAGAGCAGCATGGGAGGACGCACTGGGGAGGACGGACTGGGGCGGCTGGGCGGACAGTGGAGCTTCTTTCTGGAAAGCACACTCAAGGGAGTCACAGAGCACAGACAGGTTAGGGGGGATGAGCCTGAGGAGCAGCTAAGGATGTGGCAATCACAAAGTCCCAGCAACCGGTTTCTGGAGCCTGGAGGCGGCCAGAGAGCAGCGCAGAAAGGACATGTAGCGGGGAAGACGCTGAGGCGACAGTAGTGAAGGCCTATGGAACAGCTGCAGAGGCAGGGAGACTCTGCCGTTGGGGGGAACACCCGAATGAGAAAGCCTAGGGGCAGGGCCCCGGCCCCATACAGGAGGAGGCCAGCAGGTAAAGCCAGATACTAGGGCTAAGAGGTGTCTGTGGGAGCACAGATTTGAAAAATAAAATGCTGCTGCTTCTAGAGCTCCCTCTCCTTGAGACTGGGAGCCTGACCTCACCTTGTGATAAACCTCCGGTGGTGAGGTGACCAAGGTGGGGCAGAAGGAGGTGACTCCATGCGACAAGATCCTCCGGGCCACCAGGGCGACCCCCGAACCCACGTCCTCCGTGGCCTGAGAGAAGTCAACGCCAAATCCACCTACAGCCAGAGAGGAAGGTCGCACGGTGCCCAGAGCACCTTCTCTGGGTCCCCACCCCGAGCCGCAGGCCGCACCGTTGATCTGCACGTCGATGAAGCCGGGCGCCAGGATGCAGCCCCCGCAGTCCCGCTGCTCATCCGCCACTCGTCGCTCCTCAAAGAACAGCTTCTCTGGGTCCACAATGCGGCCTTCACGCACCCACAAATCCTCCCTGCGGCCAGAGCCGGGCGGGGCGGGGGCTAAGACCGCCTATTCCGCACGCACGTTGCGTCCCACCCGAGCAGCTTCCGGCCCCGCACCCCACCCGGCCCCGGGTCCCACCCGAGCAGCGCCTGGCCCCGCACCCCGCACCGCACCTCTGAGCAGCTCCCAGCCCCGCACCCCACCCGGCCCCGGACCCCATCTGAGCAACGCCCGGCCTCCGCACCCGAGCAGCGCCCGACGCCGCACCCCGCGCCGCACCTCTGAGCAGCGCCCGGCCCCGCACCCCACACCTGAGCAGCGCCCGGCCTCGCAGGATGCGGCAATTGGTGAACTGGAGCACCGGGGCCCGCACCTCGTCCTGCCCGCCGCGCATCGTGAGCCACCCGAGCGGGCACTGCCCGGAGCCCCACAGCCGAACCCCGCTCCCCGCGCACCCGGCCGACTGCGGGCCGCGGAGCTCCGCCGGGCCCACGTGACCCTCAGCTGACTGAGGCGTGTCACGTGACCGGCACGTCCACGTGACCCGCCCGCCCACGTGACCGGCGCGCCCCTCGGTCGCCCTGACGCCGCGGCCCCTACTTGTGCCCGCCCCCCCCTCCCTGGCCCCACACAAGCGGTCCACACAGGCGTCCAGTCACAACCGAGAACTTTATTGGACACGGCTCGGCTCGGGGCCTGGCAGGCCTAGCGCACTGGCCCCGCGGCCCCGGGCTGGCGGGGTTGGAGGAGGGTGGTTCCATCCAACGAGTCTCAGAGCAAACGGTAACCCCACAACGCAACACTACCTAAGATTATACTATATAGTTGGGAGACGGAGGGCTGCTCCACAGACGTATGAACAGATCAAATCTTTATAAATAATAAACATCCAGTGAAGAGAAAATGACAACTCTAATTCATCCTTATACACAGAGCACTCTAGGGCAGATGAGTGGGGGTGGCAGAGGCCTGCATCCTCACTGGTCGGGGGCCTGGATGGGTAATGAGTGGGCCCAGATGTCCACGGCACGGGGCGGACGGGGGCAAGGCCGGGGTAACAGACGATGGGCACTAGGACACTGCGCATTTACAAGACCAACTACTGGGGGGGCAGCTGCCCCGTGCATGTGTGTCAGGCTGTTCATTTTGGAATGAGGGGATGGTCTTTACATCATATTCTGTGGCTGGTGCGCTCGGAGAGGGGCTACTTTGTGGAGAGGATGAGGGCAACAATGAGACCGTAGAGGCCGAGCACCTCGGCGAAGATGAGGATCAGGATCATGCCCACGAATAGCCGGGGCTGCTGGGCAGTGCCACGCACACCAGCGTCCCCCACAATGCCAATGGCAAAGCCAGCCGCCAGCCCACTCAGGCCCACACTCAGGCCAGCACCCAACTGGAGGAAACTCCTGGGGGAGAGAGGACACAGGAGAAATGTTAGCCACCTCCTGGGGAAGCCACCCGCCCAACACCCCCTCCCTGGCCCTCCCTGCCCTGTGCAGGGGCCTGACCCCAGGCAGGGCAGGACAGACAGGAGGGATCCAGCACTCACCTGTAGAGGCTGATGCCATCATTCAGGGAATTAGCGATGAGGACTGCCACCACCAGCCCATAGATGGCGATGATACCAGCCATGACCACTGGGATGATGGACTTCATGATCAGTTCTGGCCGCATGACGGACATGGCTGCGATGCCGGTGCCACTCTTGGCTGTACCATAGGCGGCACCCAGGGCTGTGGGGGGGGGGGGGGGAAGCCAGGTGAGCTCACAGCAGCTGGGGCCAGGACCCAGGGAGTAGGTCTAGCATAGTTGAGGGACCCCTAAGTTATTACAAAGGGGACATGAAGCTGGCACCCAGCCAGGTGGCCCTCAGGGGCAACAGCCCCAGCCAGGCATGCAATGAGCCCAGGTAGCCCTTTCTCCACCAGAGGCCCTTGTGGCTACCCGGCCTATCTGGGCTCCTGCTCTGCTGAGAAAGGTTGGCCCCACCCCCCAGGGAGCCTCCGTGTAGCTGCCCGCAGCCTACAAGTGGAGCTGTGATAGGTCCAATAGCCCAGTCACATGGAGAAACGGGCAACTGGGCCACTCAAGCCTTGCTGAAGATTCCGGACACCTTTTTTTTTTTTAACCACCTGGAGTCCTGGGCGTTTAGGTCAGAAATGGCCTGGCAAAACAGCAGGTGACTACATCTCAGCAGCCCCAATGTCAGGCCAGGATCAGCCTGTCTGCCTTGGGGCTCCGCCCAGGGACAACATGCTGGAAGAGCCTCACCGCACACAGGGCCCGACAAGTCCTATCTTGGGCCAGAGCTTTCCCAACTCCCGACTGCGCCCAGCCCTCCAGGAGGGCTAGCATCTGTTGTCAACAGGCTGAGTGTATCGAGTGTGGAAAGAATACTCTCTAAATAACCATAAAAAGGGCAAGCCAGGAGAGGACAGGGCACAGGGAGCCATCACCCAGGCAGACCTCCCAGACGCACCCCTGCATGCACAGAGGCCTTGAGCTCACAGAAGCCTAGATTCCCTAAGGCCTCTTATAACCGGGGTGGGGGGGAAACTCTAACGTGGCCTGTCTCCTCTGATGCTATTCCTCCTCCCTCTTGCTAGATAGGGGGTGCAGCCTTCCTGAAAGTTCCCTTCTCCTGGCCTCAAAGTCTAGAGTAACTTTTGTACAGAACAGAGCCACAGGGGGCCCAGGGGGTTCTTCCGACTCCTGCCCTCCAGGATCCAACTGCACTGCATGAGCAGAGATTAACACGGCTCAGAGGTGGAAAAGACGAGGACGACCATTTTCAGCACGTTTTATTCACCCGTTTGGGCCACAAAAAAATGACTACTCTATGCTCATCACCAAGCAGTGAGGAGGTCCAAGGAGCTCTAGCTTCCCAAGGCCCCAAGCCTGGTGAGGACATATATGGCACCTCCAAGCACAGCAACATGTTCTAGAAGAGTGGGGAGGCCGGTAGGGGAGTCTGGGGAAGGGGTCCATAGAGAAAATGACGTTGGGTAGAGGTGTGAATGAGCAAAAAGGATTGCAGACAGCATGAATGGAGACACGCACGAATGTGGCACCAGATTGGGAGCTACTTGAAAGAGGAAAGGGGAAAGAGGTAGGGGTGGGAGCAGAGGGACCCGTACTACCTCCGCCACTCGGTCCCAAAGGCACCCAGCACCACCACGACTAGGCACTCAGAACCATCAACCCACGGCTCGGGGCTGGTCTTCACGAAGCTTTTCCAGAACTCTCCTGGTCGAAGTGCATTTTGGGGGCTCCTACTGCAGGCCCAGCAGCACATCATGCGGTGTCACATGCACGCAAGGGGCCAGCGCCATGGCCCGTTACTCAAGCGGGAGAGCACAGGTGATGTGTGGAACTGAGTGAAAAATGGATTACTGGGAAGTCAGCATCCCAGATGGTAGGACATGGCCGGACGTGGAAAGTGAGCTGGGCTCTTCTCCAGGAGGTGGCAGGAAGATCGTGTGGCTGGGGTGGGGAGGCAACAAGAACAACAAAGGGATGAAAAAGGGCCGACCACGAGGGAAAAGCAGCCTGGCCTGCGCAGCAGCAGGTGTCCACAAAGGCCCTGGATGCTAGCTCTGGAGACCAAGCACGACAAGGTCCCAGATCAAGCAGAGGACAGAAAAGAGTGCAATCAGGGGGCAGTTCCAGGAACAAAGCACCAAAGGCAGGGTGCCTGCCAGCAGGGTGCCTGCCAGCAGGGAGGAAGTCAAAGAGATTACGGAAAAGGGGCAGCGGACAGCCTGTGGAAGACGTGATGAAGAAAGAATCGGCAGGACTTTTGTCACCAGAAAAAAGGGGAAGCGGGAAGGGAGACTGGGCCCTGAGGAGCAGGCAGCACCAATCCTCAGGGGCCTGGGGCAACCAAAAAAAAGCCCTAGACCACTGATACTGGTTCTCAGTAACTTCCAGAGACCTGCTTTTGGGTCAAGCTCCATCTGAAAGTATCAGGTTAAGTTCTAGGAGAGGAAGAGATGTACTGGTGACTGGAGGCAGGCCAGTAGCTGGGTACAGAAAAAGAGCTAGGGGGGAAACTCAGGGTTTCAGGAACAAACAATAACAGCCAGAACTCAAGGAATTCTGGGGCAGGAACATCCTGTTGTTCACTGATGTTCCCCTGTGCCTGGCACATAGTAGGAGCTCAATCAAGATTTGCTGAATGAACAAATGACAGCCCCAAATAACCCACAGGTGGCCAGCCAAAGTAGAACTTCTGAAGGCATTCTGGAGGCAAAGAGCAGAAAAGGCTGGGGGGAAGCGGGTCACAGCAGCCTGTTCAGAAGTGCTGGAAAGTAGGCAGCCCCTGAAGATGTGGAAAGAGGAGGCGTTGGCTAGGAGGGAAGGGGAAGTCCAGACCACTTCTCCCACCACAAATGACCCCTTATTTGCACGTGATGGGAAGGGCAGAGCAAGGCTCACTCAGCAACTCATGACTGGCAGACAGGCCCAGGCAGAGGCGTCAAGAGAGCAGAGTCCCCAGGCCCCTACCCCACAAGTGTTTACAGTCAGCAGAGACTGTTTGGAGCTCAAACCCTCTCCGTACTTGCGTAGTGAGCCTCCCCAGTCCACCAGGTAGGGTGGGGCAGGGCGGAGTCATCAAAACCAAAAACCGGACCTACCCAAGAAGGCCCAGAGGAGACCAGGTCAGACCAGTCTGCAGGGTTGCAGCGGGACTAGGACTAACCTTCCTGGGTCCCACATTCCTGGGCCTGGCCCACGTGCCTATCTCCCAGATAGGCCAATTTTCACTTAATTCAACACCCCATGACCATCAAGATCCAACTGCAAAAGGAGGGTGCTATCGAGAACCTGGAAGGCCCCTTCTCTTTACTGAGAGGAGCACTCCCAATTTTGGGCCTCAGGAAAGGGAAGTCATTCGCTCTTTCATTCATTGATTCAGGCCTGAACTAAAAGACTCCCTTCTAAGGACAAAGACCCAATTCCCCCCTCAATGCTGACACTTCATGCCACCCTCTCACTCACCCAGAGGTAGACTCTTGGCAAGTGTGCACACAGTGTTGTTGCTGGCCTGCCTCCCAGACACCCATCCTTGGCCCTTAGCCTGTCCAGACCACCACCCCCATTCCACACAATCCCATGCCTGGGTTCCTGCCAGCTCTTAGGACCAACCCCTCAGCCCAGTTTTCCCAAGCTATCCACACATCCCACAGGACTACTGATAAACAGTGACAGGCCCTAACTGGAAGCACCTGCCTCTGGGTACAGACCTTGACCCCCGCCGGGTGGCCGGGCCGCCACAAAGGCCATAAGGGCCAGAGCTGTGTACCTCGGAGGGGAGAGCCAGGACCTCATCCATCCCCTGCCCCCACCTCCGCTGAACAGGGCCGGCCCCGCGTCGGGGGAGCTTTCCGAGGTGTGATGTCACACCTGCCCGCAGGATTGGGGGGGGTGCGGAGCAGGCGCAGGACCGCGCGCCCCCACCCCAGCCTCCCTCCCGCCTCTCCTAGGGCTAAGATGGCAGCGGCGCCGCCGCCCCACCCCCGCACCTACACCGACAGGGGCAGGGCTGCCGGCTATCGATCCCCGGGAGACCCCTGGGACCCGCACCCCGGCCCAGCCCGCAGGCCCTGCGCTCCGCAGCCCTCGGGGCCCCGACCCCCGCCCGCTGTCACGTGAGTCCCGGGACCCCCCCAACAGCTCGGAATTACGTCACCGTGACGTCACACACCGAACCCTGGGGACATGCAGGCATGAGCCCCGCGCGCCCCGGCGCCCCCAGCCTCCCGGGTCCCTCCTGCCGCGGCGCTCACCGCTGAAGACCATGGCGGCCGAGGCGCCCATGACCGCGAAAAAGGAGGCGTACTCGGGGCCGTTCTTGGCCTCGGACATGTCTGCGGGTGGGGAGAGGGCGAGCTCAGCGGGCCGAGGCGGGGGCGAGGACGGGCCGGGCACGGCGAGCGAACGGGAGCAGACCAGTCAGGCAGCTGCGAAGGCGACCCGGCCCGTCTGCCGCTGCGCTCTAAATACCAGCACCGCAGAACAAAATGGCGGCCGCGGCCTCGTCACATGACCCGGGCCCCGCCCCTGTGGGCCATACCACTTCGCGTCGGCGGGGGCCGCCACGGCTTGGGGACGCCCTAGCGGTCTTCTGACCGCTTCCGCACTGTGCCGCCGCCCGATCGGCCCCGACACAAGCGTCCAGCCCCATATCGGCCTCTGCAGATGCGGGGCCGGGCGCCTCTCACACCCCGTGGCGTTGAGCCCGTCCGGCTCCGGAGCGGGGGCGGGGCGGTGGCCCTCTCTATTAGCATACGAGGCGGGGCCTGGGTGCCCCGCCTTCTCTGCGGCTGCGCGGCGCTGGCAGGTGTTGGGTTCCGAGTGCGACTTTCTTTTACGTTCGCCGTGTGGGGTCGATCGTGGGCTTCTCACGGCCTTCCCCAGGGACCCGGGACCGAAGTCTCCCTGGGACGTCTTCATATTTTCTGGAGCGCTCCGAGGGTTCGAGCAGACGGAGCCGAAATGCCAAGTCCAGGTCGCCGGCCTGTTCTGCTCCAGTCCCCAGGAAAGCCCCCACCCACCTGTGAGGTCCTGGCCTCTACTCGCTGCCCTCCTGTGCCCCCGGGGTCGCCCCACCCCGACCCTGTCCTCAGTCTCCTCCAGACACAGATCCCTCCATCTCTCGACCCGGTCTCGGTGCCTTCTCTCCTGGCTTCTGAGGAAAAGGAGCCCCCTCCCCCGCATCTGTCCCCTCGGACCCACACTTCAGTTGGGGGGGCTGTCTCTGCCCCTCAGGGTGTAGGCGTGACTGGTTTTGAAGCCCTGTCGGTGTTGCGACCTGTGGATGCTTCCCCAGGTTTCTGCACGTTCTGGGATCCGTGTCCTCTAGTCTGTGTTCACGGAAAGCTTGCACCTGCAAGGCCGCATTTATTTCTGGAGCGGCAGCCAGTGGTTCCCTCCCACCCCAGCACGCAGCTTGGTCAGGGGCTGAAACTGTCCTGCTAATCCCCTGGGGGGTTACCAGCAACCCGACTGGCTGCCTTATCTCTACCCACCAGCTTTGGTTCCCTTTTGTCCCCGGCCTTTGAGAACTGGGTGGCTGTCACCTGGTCCTTGGTCTCCCTTGAACTCTTAAACCTCTCCCTAAATGTGCTGGGTGGCAGCCTTTTCCACGTGGGCAGTGGGGTGGCCACTCCTGGCCTAGACCTCCTGCTGGACTCAGCCCAAGCTTTCAAAGAAACCTCCTTTCTGTCTTCTTCCCCTTGGCCAGGCTGGGTCTTCCATCTTCTGAACTGGCAGCCCACGGGCGCCTGGTCTGTCCTGTTTCAAAAGGGAGGAGGCTACCATACCACTAGAGGCCTCCCCCACCTTCCTCTGCCGCCCTCTTCCTTGTCCCAGACTCTGACTTCTGAGAAGAGAAATCTTCACTCTGCATCTCCACCTCACCTGCCCTCCCTCCCAGCCCCCTGCCTTTGCCAAGGTCACCTGTGACTGCCATTTCTTTAAGCTGAGGGATGTTTTCCAGGTGGAGTGGGCTTCTTTGCCACTTCACCACACCCTCCCCTCTCTCTCCAGCTCACCTCCTACAGCTCTGACACCCTCATTCCTTCTTCCTGGGGGCACAAGGAGGAGCAAGGACAGGCCCAGGCCCTGCAGCCTCAGCCTCACTGCCCATCCCTGTTCCCAGGGTTCCCCCTGCCCCGCCCCACCCGGGGCAATCACGTCCTCCATCTCACACCATCCTGTCCCTCGCCTGATGGCCCTCTGAGCAAGCAAATGCCCAAGTGCGGGCCACAGGCCTGGCCCCTCACCACTGCAGGCATGGAGGACCCAGGGTCAGGGGAGTGCAGGCCAGGGAGCCAGTGCTGGCTGGGGGACTGTGTGCAGAGGGAGAATTCAGACCAAGGGAAGGGGGGTACCCCACCGTCAGGAAGCGGCGCAGTCAAAAACACAGAGGTGGGCAGAGCACACAAGCCCACTGTGACTGAAATCCTAAGACTCGGGAGACATTTCCCTCCTTGGGCTCAGGGACCGGGTCAGCTTCGCTCGCTGTCCTCTCGTTTTCTGCGCCATGTGAGAGGTCACACTGGGTCTCCGATGGGGCTGCTGACACCTCAAACCAGCATGTCTCAAACTGAGCTCACCCCACCCCCACCTTCCATTCTGTTCCACTCTGTTATTTCCATTTTGGGCAAAAGACACAACCATCCACCCAACTGCTCGCAGCAGAAGCCTTGAGTCACACCACTGCTCACTCCTCGTTACTCACCGAGCCCTGAGATCGTGCGGCTTCCTGGCTCCTAGCTCTGCCCCCACCCTGCCGCTGCGCTGCCCTCTGGCTGGGGTCTCCTCACAGCCTCTAACCGGGTTGGCCTGCTCAGTCTTAACCCCCCCACCCCATGCATTCTTCACCAGAAAGCCACAGGATCTTTCTAACTGGCACACCTGACCAGCCACTCCGTTCCTGGAATCCTTCAACATCTTCCTGTCACAGGCTGGACCCTTTGGTGGTCCCCTCCCATTTATCCCCAGCACCAGCCCGCCCCCAATCTTGTCCCATCATGCTGCTCCCTCCTCACTTGTGTCCTTGAGCCTGTGGCTTTCTCTGCACCAACTACTCTCTCCTTCCCTTCCTGTACAGGGACGGCTACTCAGGCCTTAGAGCACCACCTCCTCCAGGAAGCCCTCCTGATCTCTCCTCCTCCCTTCTCAGACCCCTCCTTCATCCCTCACACTCCATTATTACCTTTTTTCACTCGATACCTCCTCCTCTGAGGGTCCCTGTGCCTCTTTGTCTGCATCCCTGATCCCTGGTAGGATGCCTGGCACATATAGCTAACGTTTACTGACCACCAAGTGTGGGCCACACCTGTCCTAAGCATTCTTAGTGTATTATATAATCCTCATAAAGACCCTTTGAGGAAGATATCACCATGATTCTCATTTTGTGGACAAGGAAATGGGCCTCGGAGGGTCAAACGTCTTGCCCTGGTCAGCCCGCTAGGGAGAAGTTGGATTCAAACTCTGACTCCCAGCGGGACTGAGCCCATATGGCTTATGACACCATCTTGTCTCCTACACGAGGGCTCGGGGAGCATCCAGTGACCAGTGACGGGGCCAGGAGGGACCCGGGGCGCCTTCCCCTTGGCCCCCCAGCACCAGGCAGGGCTGGGGGAGGGGGTGTGGCGTGTGACGAGGGACACACGCCTCTGCCTTCCCCCTCACAGCTAGGTCCCCAGCTGAAAATCACAGCATTGCGAGACCCTGGCCCATCATTGCACAGGTGGGGATTTCTAGGAACAAAGGGAGGGCTTTGGGAAACTCAAGCCAGAGACCCTGATAGGGAGAGATACAGAGGGATGGGGGGAGGGAGTGCCCTGAGTCCCCAAGAATTCTAATGAGGATAAAAGGACCAAAAGGTGGTGGCAGAGGGAAGTCCAGTAGCACTTGGCAGAGCCCCGAGGGAAGGCAGGGGGACAGCTGGGGAGATAAAGACCAGGAATAACTTCCCAAATGATTGGAAAGATGAACTTATCCCAAGGAAGCCATTTCAACAAAGAAAGGAGTAGTCTGGCAGCTGATGGCAGCAGCCTTATCAAGAGCATCAGGACACTGCGGGGTGCCTCCTCCCTGTGGACAGTCCCATTCTTCTGAGTCACAGCGAAGACACGCCACAGGGGCATAACGCTAAGAGATGGCACCTGCGCTCTTGCTTGGCTGGATAAGGGCTCCACGTGGCCCAGGCAAGGTTGGGATGAGATCGAACAAGACCGTATTAGTGCCATGAGGGGAATGGGCAAAGGCGATTTTTCTGGTATGATTTTTAAAAATTAGAGTTTAGGGGTGCCTGGGTGGCTCAGTCGTTAAGCGTCTGCCTTCGGCTCAGGTCATGGTCCCAGGGTCCTAGGATCGAGCCCCGCATTGGGCTCCCTGCTCAGCAAGAAGCCTGCTTCTCCCTCTCCCACTCCCCCTGCTTGTGCTCTCTCTCTTTGTGTCTCTGTCAAATAAATAAATAAAATCTTTAAAAATAAAAATAAAAATTAGGGTTTATATTGGGGTGCCTGGATGACTCAGTCGGAAGAGCACACGACTCCTGATCTCTGGGTCATGAGTTCAAGCCCCATGTTGGGTGTAGAGCTTAACTTAAAAAAAAAATTAAGAATAAAATGATAGGATTTTAAAAAAGATTTTATTTATTTGAGAGATAGAGAGAGAGCGAGAGTGCACAAGCAGGGAGAGGGGCAGAGGGAGAAGCAGGCTCCCCGCTGAGCAGAGATCCTGACACGGGGCTCCATCCCAGAACCCTGGGATCATGACTTGAGCCGAAGGCAGACGCTTAACCAACTGAGCCTCCCAGGTGCCCCAAAATGATAGGATTTTTTAAAATAAAAAAGTCCCCCAAATAAAAACGTCCTCTAGGTAAATACAGCATAGTACAATCAGGACCTGACACCCACCCCCATCACTGGTAGAGGGAGCCCCGGGGCCAGCCCTGACCCCCAGGGGTGGTGTGCGGTCCACTCTCTGGGCTGCTGGGAATGAAGGGGGCCAGGCACCCTGGCTGGCATGGGGAGCAGCTTCTCAGGGTGCCCATAAGGGGTATCGTGTGCCCTGGACCCTCCATTCGGTCTGGCCTCATTCAGGGTTTACCTCCACCAGCCAGAGTTTACAACTGCCTTCAACCCTCAGCCACCCATCTAACATTTATTGAGCATCTACTGTGTGCAGACACCAAGCTAGGCTCTGGGATACAAAATCGAGGAAGAGGGCTCTTACCCTGCAGGAGCTTGCAGTCCCGGGGGGCTGGATGTGCAGACGATGATGTCCCAGAACTGTGGTTGCTGGACGCAGAGATGATACAAAAGAGGGGTGGGATCAGGTAGCTTGGACGGCCTTTGAGGGGTGGTCTCTGAACAAGGTCCTCACAGATGAAGGGGGTCCGGAGCAGGAGAGAGCCTGGACCCGGTTTGTCCCTAACTCACAGCCCGTCCCAAGCATGGAACCCGGCTGCTGAGATGGAAGCAGGTGCTCACGTGTCAGTGTGGATGGTCCCTGAGCGGGGGTTAAGGGACCAGCAGGAGGCAGAGGAAGGGTACACAGGTGCGTTCCCTGAACATGGCTGCAGAGGCTAACAGCAGTGACCCCTGGGGCCGCGGGGGAAGATCCCCCACGAGGACACTCAGGCACTGCGTTGACGCTCTAGTAGGTGCACCCTTCATCTGGTCAGAACCTGTCAGACTGGAAGCCCTGGGAAGCAAGTGCTAGATGGGCACAGGCTTCCTCTGGGGGAGATGTCGTGGAACTAGAGGGAGTGGGGGTGCACCGAGCCGCTCACTGCAGAAGGGTTAACAAAGTACTTCCATGCTGGCTAGACGTGGGGACGCGAGCTGGGCCACCGCCACTGTGGATCAGGCCCACAGAGGGGCCACGTGACGGCAGGTGCTGGTGGGCGCGGGGGTGGGGGGTGGGGGACCGCCCTGGGGCGGGCTGAGCTCCACGCAGACATGGGTCACTGTCACCGAAGCTGAGCCGGCTGAGGGAGGCAGGTGTCCGGAGTGTCAGAGGCTACTGCTCTGC
The DNA here is from genome assembly GCF_004348235.1 of Phoca vitulina. Lineage (NCBI taxonomy): Eukaryota > Metazoa > Chordata > Mammalia > Carnivora > Phocidae > Phoca > Phoca vitulina. The sequence continues at coordinate 623,873 of NW_022589736.1, forward strand.
GCCCAGGGCCACCCCTCCCCCAGGAGCAGGCCCATGCCACTGTCTCGAGGTCAATCACAAAGTGACGCTAAGCTAAGCGTGCTTACAGGAAGAAGTTGTTGCTGCAGGGAGTTTGGGGGGCACTCCCCCCACCGTGGCCCCCAGAAATGCTCACCCATCTCCCCTCCAGAACTGCCCCTCATGGGACAGCAGCACAGGGGCTTTTGGTCAGGGGCCACCAGGCTCAAGGCGGCGGCGGGGGTGGGGGGGTAGGCCAGCTCCTGGGGCCTCAGGGAAAGCATCCAGGGGCCGGAGCACCCCAGCTACTGAGGGCTGGGGAACTCCGCCCCCGACCACAGGCCTGTGTAAAGGCCCTGAGGCAGCAGAGGAACTGAAAAACAGAGGGCTGGGCCAGAGAGCCAGCCCTGGGGGCCAACACAGACTTGGGCCAGGCCACCGTCAGGGCGGGGCAGCAGGAAGGGGCTGAGGGGAACCAGAGTGTTGTGGGGGGCAGCCAGAGAGAAATGGGGAGCGGCAGGGACGGGGTGCTGCCTGCAGTGTGAGGAAGATAAGAAAAGAGAGAAGCAGTTTCCCAGCACAGGCAGAGGCCTCAGCAGCCCCAGGAGGGGCAGAGGGGTGGAGGGGTGCCGGCTGCGGGCCGGGCTCCAGCAGCTGGCGGGGGGAGCCCCTCCAGGTTGGGCATCTGCCCGGTTGCAGAGAAAATGGGTCTTGCGGTTTTCTTTATAGGATATCAGTACACCCAATTAAAATGCTAGTTATCCAAAAAGACCAAAATTCATGTGGATTGATACAAACTCCCAGATAAAATACTCTCATGTTGCATGAGGACTTGTTGATACTGGGCTTCCCGTGGGACAGGGATCTGTGCGATTGTAGACTGAGACTTTGGACCAAGGTTCCTGGTGGCTGCCCCCCTCGTTCCTCATGCTGGCCCCGTGGGTCAGCAGGACGGCACCGTGAACAGGAGTAAACAAAATCAGGACAGACTTGGCCTGCGCGGGCCGCACACAGTGAGTGCAGCAGAGCGTGGTGGAGAGCGATCCTCCCTCAGGCCGGGGCCTCCTGGTCCCCTGTGCACCTCCACAGCGTCATTCCCAGACAACCCGCACCCACCACCTCCCATTCCACCGAAACGTTCTCATAGCCAATACTTCAGTGAGGTTCCATTCGTTGGCATTCATTTTATTTTATTTATTTATTTATTTATTTATTTATTTATTTCAGAGAGAGAGAATGAGAGACAGCATGAGAGGGAGGAGGGTCAGAGGGAGAAGCAGACTCCCTGCCGAGCAGGGAGCCCGATGCGGGACTCGATCCCGGGACTCCAGGATCATGATCTGAGCCGAAAGCAGTCGCTTAACCAACTGAGCCACCCAGGCGCCCGGCATTCATTTTATTTAAGACTCAAAGGAACACTGACCAACCAGGTCACTAAATCATTTATTTTCACGTTTCCCAGCTTAGATTTGTCTGCCAAGCCACACCCCAGTCTATTTTCACTTGGTCTCACGATTCTTCATTCATTCAGATGCTCCAAAGTGTCGGTCGAGTAAAAATCCATTTCTCAGCCAATAACCGCCCTACATGAGAATGGAAAGGTAAAGTGATTCACACAACCCTTTCTCCTCCTTAATCATTAGCTCGCTAGCTTTTGGCAAACCGTGGCCTATGCCAGGTAGCACACCTCAGTAGGAAACGGAGCAGGGGCCCACTCCCGGATCTCCATGTCATTGCCGGCGCCCCTGGAGCAGACCCGACCTGCAGGCGCCCTTGCTCAGGGGCGCCTCTCGACAAAGCGCCTCTAACGGCTGGAACCAGCTGGCCAGCTAGGGAATACACCTACAGATTCGGCAATCTGAAGCAGAAGGTCTCTAACAGTTGGTGTGTCTGCACTACAGCGTGTCCACTGATTTTGCTTCCTTGGCCCCAAGCACAGAGTTAACAAATTCCATATGGTCGGGTCAAGACAGCATGTCTGCAAACACGTGAGGCATTTCGTCTGTAGCCATGAGTCATGTGACGTTGTACCTCACTTCTTGACCACAACCTGACACTGACAGAATGAAGACCCTAATTTTTAATTTAAAGTTTAGTCAACATACAGTGCCATATTGGTTTCTTCCAAAAGGGGGTTGCTTTCCTTGCAGACTTGCAGTTTTGTTCTCTCAGATCTCCAACTGATTGCTTGGGTGTTCAGAATGATTTGATAACTAGCTGTGCTCCGGGGGCAAGACAAACTTAGGGTCCCCCTACTCCTCTGCCATCTTAACACCTCCGGGTCATAATTTTGTTTTATACCAGATTATTTTTAAAGATCCACACACTTCTCTGCCTAACTTCGACATGGTAGGGTGAAGTGCTGGTGAGGCGTCCTCTCTACTCCTGCTTCAGTTGGTAACTTCCACGCGCAAATGAGACATTCGGGGACAGAGGACCAGCACAGTCCAGACATGCATCCACTACTGACACCTCACTGTGCTAATTAGTGGCAATTTGGGTTTTTTGTTTTTTTTTTTTTTTGACCAGGGTTAGTCTTGTGAATTTTGAGCATATTCTGGATTTAATAAAAATGTAAATATCTGTACAAATTAAATCTATTCCTGGAACAGAGAAAGGACTGTGGGAAAGCCGAAGGCATCTGGTTAAATCTGTAGTTAACAGCACTATATATCAACATTCATTTCTGCTGGGATACATGTCCCGTGTCCACATAGCAGAAGCTGGGTAGTGTCTACGGAAACTCTGCATCATCTTTGCATCTCTCTTGTAAATCTAAAATTATTTCCAAATTAAAAGTTACAAACACTGAATCTATTAAATATAAAATACTTAAGGAGACTATAAAGTCCTTATGGCTTCAGGAAACAAGAAAAATTTGAAAGCCTGAAATCTTCAGAATTTTCTAAAACATGGTGCCATGAAAAACTCAAAAAGTTAAGCACGCAGCTTATAAAAGCAGGAAAAGTTGAAATACGAGTTTTAATTCAGTAATTAAAACTCTGAAAAATTCATAATACCAATGACTTACTCTTGTATTATAAATTGTTTTTGAAAAACTGATGTTCTGAAGCCCTAAAGACATAAAGTCCACTTTAACAAATTATTTAATGAACTAGTTTAAATTATATTCTATTTTTAAAATAAACTTTTTTTTAAGTAAACTCTACGCCCAACATGGGGCTTGAACTCACGACTACAAGACCAAGAGTCCCAGGCTCTTCCGACTGAGCCAGCCAGGTGCCCCTCAAAATAAACTTTTAAACGTTTCTAGAAAAATGAATGATAATTTGTCATGCAATTCCATAAAACGTTAGCTATTTTTAACATCATAAGCAAATTTTAGGTAATAAGAAACAATATAGAGTATTAACAAAACACGTTCTATTTGGAAGCACCTGATACGTAACAAGGACAATAAATAGGAATTAAAAACGAAGGGAATAATCACACATACGTTTTGTTCAGCAGGACAGCTGGGAAGCAGACGGCCGGCCGAGGGAACAGAGGGCTGAGCGTGCGCACACAGAGACCTCACGCTAGAGACAGACGTGGTGACTAAGCAGCACCTGCCCTCCTAGGCTGGACCTCTGGGAAGGCCAAACAGGGCCCTGGGAGCAGCCACAGAGACTCCTCCAGACTCACTCACCAAAGAATCCCCCAGCCTCCCTCAAGAGGGAGCCGCGTAAACAGCGCTGGAATACCGTTTTCCAAGGCAGGCAACACTCCACTGATGGACTGACCGGCATCATGAGGGTGCAGCTTCTGGCGCCCACCCCATTTGGTGGCGCACCCGCCCCGTTCGGTGTCGCGCCCAGGGGAGCCCCTGGAGGCCCCTCTGGTTGGAGAGACCAGACTTGGACCCTCGGAGTTCATGTAACGAGACTGTGTTTAATGAACACCAAAGTGGGCGCTACAACAGAGGGCTGTGAGGGCTCAGAGGAGGGGGGGCAAGGGTGGCAGTGGGGGGGAGGTGAGCAGTGACACTGCCTCCCAGCACCTCTCCTCTCACTAGGGACTCACACTGTCCCCCTCGGAGCCTCTCAAAAGTCCCATGGGGACAGCAGAGCACGATGACTGGCCCCATTTTACAGTTGGAGAAACAGAGATCCGTGGCTTGCCCAATGCCACACGGGGCTTCTTGTCCTTCCTCCTGCACCATGGTGGCCTGGCTCAGAGGAGACTGGAGTAGGTGGGCAGGGGACGGCCAATGCCTCACAGGAGTAGCAAGCGAGTTGGAGACAGCAGAGGCATGGCACAAGGGGACACCGAGGTGCTGGCTGCAGCCACGTGGGGACCAGGCTGGGGGCAGGACCCCTGGCACCTGTGGCCCAGGCTGCCACAGCCCTGCGTGGCTGCTTGGGTGTCTGTCGGCTTCCCCTCCTCCCCCGGGTGCCCAGGCCCTCAGGACCAGCTGAGGGAGGTCACGAGGTAGGAGGCCACTCCCCGACAAGTCTTCATGTGGCACCTACAGTCTGCAGGGCTTGTGTGGGGCCAGGCCGGGCAGGGAAAGGGGCAGAGGTGGCACAAGAAAACCATGTTACATGGCCAACTACAGGGCTGTATGAGGGATGCAGAGGGGTATGTGAAGGAGCGCATGGCAGGGATCTGGGCGGGGGGCAAACCTAGCAACCTGGGGCGTGTGGGGATGGACGAAGATGAGCATGCCACACTGAGCAGTCTGGACAGGAGTCTGGGGCCACTGCAGAGACTGTCGGGGAGCGGAGGTGGCCCAGGACAGAGAGGAGGAGGGCTGAAGAAGTCCCCGCGGGTCCGGGCTTCTCCTGGATATGGAGCTGGCTGGTTTGGGGTCAGCCGCAGAGGGCCCCTCCCTGGGCCATCCTGGGCCAACCTGGCAGACTCTTAGGGCATGGACCTACAGTGGGGCCCAGCAGAAGCCTCAGGCTCTGAAACACAAGAAGCCGTGATGTCCCCTCCAGCCCTCCATCATACTGGTGCTCAGCCCTCTCTCAGGAGGGGCCCAGAGCTCAGCACACATCCCGCCCTCCCCTCTTTCTCCCTGTGGTTACTGTCCGAGAGGCAGCCACAGGAGGCCAGCACGGGGAGGAGGGCATGGGGTTAGAAGCCCCCCGCAGGTGCTCCTGCTGTGGGAGGGGGAGCGGGAGGGGGATATGGCCAAGGAGCAGTCCCCAGGATGCCTGTCTCTTCTGGGGAGCCGCCAGCGCCAGCCTCTGGCCAGGTGGCCGCCTACCCGCAGGACCCATGGTGGCCACGGGACTCTGCTCGGGAGCAGCATTGAGGCACCAGCAGGGGGCGCCATGGCCCCACACTTAGTGGAAGGTTCCTTCTGCCTTTCCTGTCCCCACCCCTGCACCAAGGGACTGAGACTCAGGCCTGCAAGACGTGGCCCCTCTAGGCCCTGGCACCAGATGCCTCCACAGAGGACAACTGGGGCCTGAGCCCAAGCTTGAGGCAGCAGCAGGTGTGAGCAGGGACAGGCCCAGCCAACTGAGGTCCCAGCATCCCCTGGCCCGCCCAGATCCAGAGCCCCTGCTGCACCTCGACGCTGCCCACAGCACGGGGGGTCCTCACTTACTGCCTCCCCCTGAAGGGGGGCCTGGCCCCTGCCCCACCCCCACCCCATGGTGACGGCTCAGTCACCGTCTGTGCAGGCCTGTCACTGAGTGTCAGGGTCTTGGAAGCCCCAGGCCTCCACAGCCGCGATGAGGAAGTTCTCAGAGCAGAGGGGCTGGTTGTTGAAAGTGTCGCAGTGGCCAGTGCGGCCCCGATTCAGGTCCCCATCGATGTAGAGCGCCTGGCCGCCCCCTCCACCTGTGGGATGCTCTGGTCAGTGGCTGCCCCTCTGTCCAGCACCGCCCCTGGAACACTCTCCCCTGCTCCTGAGCCTCTCCACTTGGCTGGGGCAAGCCTCCTAGCTGTCCCTGCCCTGGCCCTGCCAGAGACTTCTCCAAGACCACAGGGCGGGCCAGGGTCCCCCACGGCACACCCTGCTGTCCCCACTCCCACCCCTGCTCCAGCCCACAATCCCGGTTCTCGTCCTCTGCCCGTCCCTCAGGGGAGGCACCTGCTATGCAGGAGCTTTGTGCCCCACGACCCCGCACCCGTCTCCCAGGCTAAGTGACCAAGGGCAGGCGGGAGTCCAGCCTGGGGTGCAGGGAGGTACCCACCTATGATGAGACAGTCGTTGCCCCCAGCCATGAACATGGACTCCGTCTTGGAGGGCAGGTTGAAGTGACGTGCAGCCAAGAAGGGTGAGAGGCGGTCAGCAGGGTCGGAGGACACAGGGCGGCAGGGCGGGGACAGGGCGGCAGGGACCTCCAAGGACATGGGCTTGGTCAGCTCTGGGTGTTTGATGACCACCCACTCGTAGCGCTGGACCTCAGGCTGCAGCTGAGGGCAAAGGGCAGTATGAGTCCCAGCACATGGTCCCCCACGGGCCCTCCTGCCCGTGCCCTGCGCCCAGGCTGGGGAGATGCTGCACACGGCCAAGGCCCGCCTGCGCTCATGCAGTGTGGTCTGACCATCACCAACGAGAAGCCAACACGGGGGCACCCTGTGGGGTGGGCAGCTGGCAGACTCACTCACCCGAAACACGAAGCACTCTCCGGTCCCAAAGAAGCCCACTTTGCCTCCAAACTTGTTTCTCTCACTCCAGTCTGTTGACAGGTAAGCCCCACACACCTGGGCAGAAAGGCCCGGGGTGTAAGGCTGCACCCCGCCTGCCTGCAGGAGCATCCCTCACTCGCTGCTGGGGGGCACTGTTGGCACAGCCACACCCCCGCCCCAACCCGAGGGCGAGAGCCAGAGGTGGCCGGCGGGGTGGGGAGGTCAGAGTCTGGAGGACATGGGGTGGGCAGTGACGGTGGGTGGGCGGCCGCCTCGGCCGGCATCGGCTTGAGGATACTTTTGTTTCCCTCCTTGGCCCTCAAGCATGGGGAATAGCCCACGTCTGCACTCAAACTTCGGCCGTCAACCCCAGGGATGCCCCTCACACAGAAGCTTCCCAGAGAGGACCTGCTCTAGAATGTTCCCCAACCCCGTCAGCTAGCCAAGTGCTAGATTTCACCAACAGATTCAGTCCTCTGAGTGGCTGCGGGTTTTGCCCCCAGTGTCTGATAGTGAGTCACCTGCTAGAACGCAGACACAGGATCGGGAACGGGGTGAGTAACCTAAAACTCCCATGGGTGCAGGTTTGGGAGCCAAGGAACAAGGAGCCTCTACTGGGAGCACATGCCCCCAGAATGGAGGCCTGTGAGTTCTGACTTTCCTAGATGCTTCAGGGCACGTCCAGGTGACTGCAGCGGACAGGCCCTGACAACCACCTGTCGGGGGGTTGGGGGGGTGAAGACAGCAGGTGGAGGGGAGGCAGGGTCTTGCTCACTAGGTTATTTCTGCAGTGCTCCCTGAAGCCAGGCCCTGGGGGATCAGGCTGCTTTAGCAGGAGCCGAGAGGCCCAGAGGAGACAGGAGGCCCTGGGTCCTTGGTGGTCACTCGGGGAGGCTGGACTCACCCCTCTTCCACTCTGCACCCCTGAGTGCAGGAAGCCTGGGTGGAGGTTTCAGGGCAGCACCCACCCTCCCTGAAGCTCATCAGAGGCAAGTACCCCTCCTCACCTCCTTTTGCGTGGTCTTGATGAGCAGGAGGGTGGGCTCATGTCCTTCACACTGGAAATAGAACCTGGGAGCAAAGACCACACGTCCAGCCTGGCATCCTGCTCGGTGCGACCTTTGGCCACAGCATCCGGTGCCCACTGTACCTGAGAAGCCCGGGCTGTCTGGGGTAGACGGGCCTGGGAACTGTGTTTCCCTGTGTCCTGGGGAGCAGGCACGATGGCCAAGGACCTGGCAGCACCTTGGCCTGGATACTTCTCAGCCAAGACGGAGCCCAGGCCAGGCAGCCCGGGGGCCGAGCAGTCAGCTACGCCAGACTGTGTGTCCTGGTATGATGTGGGGGGGAAGGCACACGGCAGACCAACCGCAGCAGCCACGTGCCAGGTGCTTCAGGGAGGCAAGACCAGAGGAACAGGTCCCTGTTCTAGGAAAGCTCGGAACGTGCCCAGGAGCCTGAGCCTGAGAGACAGGCAACACTGAGAAGTACCTGAGGAGGTCTGACGTTGCATTGTGGTGGCACCAAGTGCCCAGGGCTTGCCCGGCGTCCCCGGTGGCCCTGCCGGGCCTCCCACAGAGCATGGGGGGGGCGGAGGGGGGAGCAGGCGAATCAATCTCTAGCTATGCCACCTCTGTGGGGTCACCTGTGACCCAAGCCAGAAACTTCTGAGGCCACCTGGGGCTGCACCTGGCGGAGCTGCCTTGAGAGGTGGTATGCCCTGAGGGGGACCTTGCCAGAGTTCCCTGGACCCACCTGTGGACCAGCCAAGTGGGGGTCGGGGAGTAGTGACCCAAGGCCTACAGCCACAGGTCATCCTGTGCTAGGATTCTTTACACTCCTGGGTGGGGATTCTGCTTCCCATGTTGTCCCAACACCCACACAGAAGCCTGGAGCCATGCCGTGTATTCAGGGCACTGAGCCCTCAAGTGTGGGTGGCCTGGGAGTAAGAGAAGTCCAGGAAGAGGGGCTCCCAATTCCGGGGCCCCCTGGGAATACGCAGGGGCCTATCTCCAGCCACCACCACAACATTCTGGAGTGGTCCCACAGCTCGCTCTGTCCCCCTGCACTGGCGGGCCTCGGGAGGGCAGGCCCAGTGTGTGCTGGTCTCCCGGGGGTTACCTGGTCAGGCTGTACCCGTGCTGCAGGGACGAGAAGAGCAGAAGGGGCTGGCAGAGGGCGAAGCGCTCGGGGACCCAAGACCAGATGTCTCTCATCTCCTTCACGCTGACAATCTCTGAGTGGAAGTTCTCTGCGTGCACGGCCAAGTGTACAAACTGCCTGGGGAGAGCAGGGAGGGCTCAGAGCATAGCCGGGACCCCAGCCCTGACCGTGCCCCCCACCCCGGAGGGATGCAGAGCCTCTCGTGGAAGCTAAGCCTGCAGGGGGCTTCTCACCCATTGAGGGAGAAACAGGATGACGCTGACCCCTGGAGCCCCACTCCCAGAGGTTACAGAGGGGAGAGCACCTGGCCTGGGCCAGGACAAAAGCACCTTTTCCCTAATAAATGGGGACAGAGAGAGAGCCAGCCAAGCACTGACAGACAGCCCATCCAAGGCAGCTGAGCAGACAGGGCCTGAACATCAGCCAGGCTTTAAGGCAGCATTGCCAAAGCCAGCCCTGAGAGCCGGAGCAAGCAGCCAGGCCCTGGGACAGCCCGGCCAGAGATGGAGAGAGGCCAGGCATGGACACGTGGTTAACAGACCTACCTTTTAGAGAGTGAAACACTGAAAAACAGGAGGAAGCAACGGACACAGAGAAGAGAAAGAAAAATAAAACAGACAAGGACAGGTTAGTGGCAAGTACTGATGGCCAGGACGCACCTGCCTGTGGCCCAGGAGAAAGGCCTCCATACCGATGGCCTGGTCAGGCCGAGACGGTGTGGGGACGCCACGCGCCCTTCCCAGCCCGGCTCCTAGGTGCTGTGCTCAGGGCGGTGGGCATACCCAGCAGCCACGAGGACAGCAAGCAAGGGATCCCAGAGCAGGAGGGGCAGAGCCGGGGCAGCTCTGAAATGATGCTCGGCGGTCAGCCCGGCCCCCTGCAGACCTCTGACTCCACGGTCAGCGTCCGGCTTCCCTTGCAGCCATGGGCCTTGTCACTGAGAGCAGGACCCTGCACCTTCTGCACCCATAGCTGCCTGAGCAGTTGTGGCCGTGGCCACGAGGCCCGGTCTCCCTCCCGTGCATTTCTAACCGTGCAGGGCGGCCTAGTGGCCAACCAAGAGGCTGGCAGGATGGGCTCCAGCCCCACCCCCCAGGACGTGCCCCAGCCCTTGCCCATGTGGGCCCCTCAGAGCTGCCAGGGGGCCACGCCTGAGGCCCCAAGGGGCCCGCTTACCTCTTCTGCTTGACGGTGATGCCCTTCTGCTTCAGAGCTTTCTCGTTGGCCATCTGTAGGAGCTGGATTTCCTTCCGGGAGAAGAGGCGGATGGCGAACGCCTTCTCCAGCAGCTTCTCCGGAGACACGGTCTTGGCGATGTCCCTGACGAAGGCGCGGATGTCCTGCTTCACACTGTCCGACTCCAGCGGCTGCCCGGCTCTTACCTTGTGGAAGAACTTGAGGATGGCCAGCGCCACGCGGTACAACACCTTGTACCCCTCCACCAGGAAGACATCGAAGACGCGGGCGAAGTAGCTGAGGGGCAGCTCCCCGAACAGCCAGCGCTGCCAGTCCGCGTAGACCTGCAGGACGTCCTCGGACACGGCCACCATCAGCTTGTGGGCCGCCTGGCAGTACTTGTTCACCAGGTCCCCGAAGGTCATGCAGGAAGACTCGAAGGCCAGGAAGCTCTGGTCCACGAGCTTCCTGCTGGGGTCGTTGCAGGCCAGGACACGGCAGGCGCTCTCGAAGCACTGGGCCTCGTCTGCACTGTAGTGGAGTAGCAGGGCCACCACGGCCGGCAGCGCGGGGCAGAAGGACACGTCCGGGAACTGGTTGGCGATGCACAGCAGGATCTTGCGCACGGCACCCTCGCCGCGTGGGTTCAGGCAGTAGCTGGGCACCTGCGTGTTGTCCACGAACTCGGGCAAGGGCAGACTGCTGGTGCTGTGCTTGCCCACGATCTTGCCCACGATGTCGCTGTACACGCTGGCATCCGGCGTGACGGTGCGGCAGGGGATGTCCCGGATCAGGCGCTGGTACACCTTGCCCCGCAGGGCGTAGCTGCGGGCCCAGTAGCCCTGGCGAGCCAGCTGCTTCAGCTCCTGCAGCTCGGTGCAGCTCAGCTCCTTGGGGCCCAGGTCCTGCACGGCAGCGTCCATCTTGTCTCTGTCCACAAAGCAGTTGTACCCCGGGGGGTCCATGGTGTAGGGGGCCCAGGAGGAGAGTCCTAGGCTGCCAGGCGGGGCACGGAGCAGCCAAATCCCCAGCTCCGTCTCAGAGGCCTTTCTGCTAACCTGTTTGCCATCCCATACCCTGTTGGATTAAAAGTCAGGCTTAAATGCATATGAAGGTTCATGTTTTTTTATTTTGTTTTTTCAAGATTTATTATTTGAGAGAGAGAGAGCGAGCAAGCGTGCGGGTGCGACCATGAGCTTGGGGGAGGGGCAGAGGAAGAAGCAAACTCCCCACCGAGCAAGGAGCCCAAACGGGGCTCGATCCCTGAACTCTGGATTCATGACCTGAGCTGAAGGCAGACACTTAACCAACTGAGCCACCCGGGTGCCCCGAAGATTCACATTTTAAAGAGCATGTTTTTGTTTCAATCTTTATATAGAGTATTTGAAGGGCTTCCATTTAAGATAAGTGGATATTGGGGCACCCAGGTGGCTCAGCAGGGAGTCAGCTTGTTCCTTTCCCTCTGCCCCTCCCTCAGCTTGTGACCTCTCTCACGAATAAATAAAATCTTAAAAAAAAATCTAAGATAAGTGGATATTTTGAGAATTCACTATGAACTCTGCAGTAGAACTTTCCATGGGGCTTACGCAGTTAGACCTGAGTAGGTCACACAGACTGAGTAAGGAGAGGCTAGGGCTGAGTTCCCTGAAGGGCTAGGCCAGCCGGTCCCGCTGAAAACAGCTCTTCACGGGGTGGGGGCGGCCTGCCAGCACCGCCCCACCGCCCCACACACCACCCTGCGGCTGCTGGACCATAGCACCCCCGCAACTCAAGAGATGCTCAGTTTCCGCCCCGTCAGGCTTCGGGCCCTTATGGTCTGTGTTCCACTGTGTACCTGCTCTGCCCCACCAGCCCTGGGTCAGAATCCAGAGGCCAGCCCTGAACTCTCCAGAAATGCCAGCTAAGTTTTAGGTAGAGAGGAATCGCTGCTGGGGAGCAGACATGAAGGCTCTGAAATCCATTGAAGCTGTCGTAGCTTCGACATTAAGACATTTCTGGGTCTGAATGAGCCAGAGGTACTGGGGGATTTGGTCCCATCCCTCCACTGTGGGCAACCGCAGAGATCCAGGCAGATGTTACAAAATGGGTACACTGCGCAATCTCCAACTCTCTGGCTAACGGGTCACAAGTCTACCGTTCAGGAGACTTAACATCTGTCCTTGCCAAAGGCTACTGTCCTCGGCCATGTCTGCCACGTACCTCAGACCAGACTTTCTGCCCGGGATGGTATAGGTGGACGCGAGGGCTCAGGGTTTTGCTTCGGCAGATTTCGGTAAATGACCAGATCGTTCCAGTTTCTCCTGCACCTAGAACGTTCACCTGAAAATATAAAAAGGAAGTCACGCCTTAAGAACGCTGAGTGGAAATTAAAGAATTACAGTATAAAACCTGTACGTGTGAGGAGGAGGCTGGAGAAAGCCCCTTGATACGGTATTTTTCACTGTGGCAAAATATACAGAAGATTTACCATTTTAGCCATTTTTGAGTGCACGCATTAAGCGCATTCACACGGTTGTGCAGCCCTCACCACCGTCCGTCCCCAGATCGCGTTCCTCTTCCTCAGTTGAAACTCTGCCCCCATTAAACACAGACGTCCCCTCCCCAGCCCCTGGTGCTCATCCTTCTACTGTCTCTATGAACGGGACAACTCATAGAGCCTCACAGAGGTGGAATCATACACATTCGTCATTTTGTGTCTGCCTTACCTCACTGAGCATCATGTCCTCAAGGTTCATCTAGATTTATAGCGTGTATCAGAATTTTTTTTAATTTTTAAAAAAATTTTTTTAAAGATTTTATTTATTTGACAGAGAGAGACACAGCAAGAGAGGGAACACAAGCAGGGGGAGTGGGAGAGG